>NC_026498.1:339242-464714 GCF_000328475.2 Mycosarcoma maydis
AGTCGGTCGACGTCAGGCCAATTCGGGCTTCTTCGACAACGAAGCCCTAGAAACCGTCGAGTGCATCTCCAGTCTGCTCGTCCTCATTGCTGTCGAGACACTCTCGCTCGAAGAGGTCATGGATGGTTTGGATATGCTTCAGGGCTCCGATTCTCACATCTCGAAACACCCACAAAGTCTCGAACTGGCCCTCGACCTCCTCAGCAACACCTCTGCCGATCCCTTGCATGCACCCATCCTCCTCGCCTGGGCACTCGTCCTCCACCGTCTCGAAGATGCCCTAGCAGCTCAGTATGATGCCTCCGACCTCGACCCTTCCCACCAACTTCCCGACTCCACATCTCAACTTGCAGATGTCATCAGAACCGACGACGGTGGTCCGCCTTTGTGGAGGAGGTTGGCTCAAGCCGCTTTTGCTCCCGAACTCCGCCTCTTTGACACCCTCATGTCTCTGCTTGCCTCGCCCTTGTTGACCAGCAGTAATGGTGCAAGCACCCCCGCTGTGGCCGGTCCATCGGCTCTAGCCTACCGCGCCGTCTTCAAGGGCCTTTTGCTCAGCATAACCGAGCTCGTCAAGCCCGAATTCCTCCCCGATTTCAACACCCTTGTCAGTCTTTGGGAGGCCACTTTTGGCTCTGGCGTCGCTCTTCAGCTCAGTCAGACCGCCATTGATGGCGTCGCCGCCCTCTGCGACCAATTCTGGCTCGTCGACAGCAGGTATGAGTCCAGGTGCACAACTCTGGATACCGCCCGACGTCGATGGCCCGTTAGCTTCCGTCCCTTGATCCTGCTCACAAGGGCTCTCTCTGGTCACGCCAGGGTTGATGCACAAGCATCTTGGCCCTCCCTACTCGACGGCCGCTCCCGTCCGGAGGCCGAAGAGCGAGCCTGCGCTGCTGTCTTTGACTATCTTGCTAACGTGCCAACATTCGCACAGGTCCTCCCTGTGGGCGCCAACACGCCCAATGCGCCCTTTGAGACCATGGAAGGAGGAGACTATACCTCGGTTACTTATCGAATCACCCGTACCATGCATATCCCAGGTACTCAGGTCCGCTTCTCGCCTGGAACCACCGGTTCCACAATTTCGGAGCTCGGAAAAGAGCCTGTCATCGTCCTCTGGAGTCCAACGCGTCCTATCAGCGCATGGAAGCTCATGCGAGACATTCTCTCTTCCTTCCCGCCGGCTTTCGCGGAGCTCGGTGCTGCTTTCAAGGATGTCGACCCCTTCCGCGATCAGAAACAGTCTGTCAGCTTCGCCCAGATCGCTCCTGCGGATTCCAACGAGGCCTGGGAAGAGCTTGCGTCTGACGTGCTTGATCTCTTCGCCAGCATCATTTCTGCAAGCGCAGATCTCGCCTGGACCCTGCTTGCTCATCTCGACGGTCGCGACATTAATGCTGACGAGATCTCCCTTGATTACGAGCCCGAGGAGCTCGAACATATCCAAAAGGAGAAGGAAGAGCTCGCAAACGCAAAGAGCCTCTCCTCCATAGCCGTCAGCCTGCTATCACATGCACTTGTTGCGGCTCCCATCAACATTCGCCTTGTTCGATCATCTCTTCGCCTACTTACCGTGCTTCTGCCATACGATCCTGATGTGGTGTGGCAGGAAGTGCGATCATCCAACGCCCTCATCGGAAGCCCAGGCGCTATTCCTTACCTGTCCAAGGGTACCGCCGCAGCAGGCTTGCCTACCGTATCAGTCTTGCTGAATCAGGAAATGGCACGTGCTTCCTACGGTGGTCTCATCTCGTTGCTCGACTTCCACATATCCCTGTTTTCAGAGCTACGCAGGTCATACTCCACCTCTTCTACAGATGCTCTCGAGACCAAAGCCAGCGTTCTCCTTCGTACCTTCAATTGGATCTTCGAATGCGTTTGGCCCGAATATCAAAGCTGGCGATATGTGCAATTGGCAGAACGGCTCGAGATCGGCACCAAGTGCACTCGACTCCTCCATATGGCTCTCGAAGAGCGCAGCTGGCGCCTCTCACCGACACCAACTTCAACTCTGGTCGATGAGCCTGGACCGGCAGCTCTTCTCGTCGAAGCCGCCGAGAGGAGCTTGGTAGGAAATCCCAGCATCGTTGGCATTGCACCTATGATCACGTGCATTGGAACAGGCCAGCAGTTGCTCGACGCCTTGAGCAGGGCTGGCAGACAGACCGATGCCGTCTTGGCAGAAGAATGGATCCTATCAACCCTGCGTCTCGCCGCGCTCATTGTCTCTCGCAAGCGCGAGGGCACTCTTGCCGCCCTCCACGATTTATCGACGCTGCCTGCAGAGACGGCCAGGAAGGCCGTGTCAGCGCGGATCAATATGGGCCTTTTCGAACGACTCTTTTTCGACCACACCATTGTCGCCTCTCGAACCGCATTTGGCGGCGGACGCAGATCGAATCGAGTCGAGCTGGCAAGTGCCACTTTTGCCTATGTGCTTTTCCCGACTTCCACTGCCATCAGCTCCGAGGCGGCACACCTCGTCACTTCCGTTTTGAGGTCCGCAAACGATCTTGCCTCATCAGGCAAGCAGATCCCCGGCCTCATCGGCCACATGGGCACTCTAGAAGAGCTCGAGGAAACGCTTTCCGGGTTGGTCGACCTCGTTGCCAATTCAAACCAGCATTCCGCCCTCAAGGTACAGGTGTGGACAATGCTTGCTGCCATCGTCGATACCCAGCCAGCCCTCGGGACGCTCCTCTTGACCGGCCGCCACCTTGCCATGACGACCGAAACCCGCCTCAACAGGTCCGAAGGTGAATCGGAATCCAAGCCGACTGAGCCTGCCGCATCTGCACCCGCCTCGTACAGGTCCAGTAACGGTCGGGCACTCGATAAAACAGCACTCGATGTCGCTTCCGAGGCTGTCCTTGCCTGGCGAGCAGCTTACGACGGCGCATCACAGCTGCTCGAAAGTGTCCTCCGCTTCCTCGATGTTGCTTGGGTGCATGCGGCTGAACACGTCGCTGCATTTGATACGATCCGCACAAACTCGGCATTCTTCCGCGCCTTGGCTGACGTAATTTGCGAAGCGACCGAGATTCCAACAACATTGGCCGAAAGATTTATTGATTCTGAGCCGGCTTTGCATGCTAGCAACGATGCCGACGTGTCTGCTTACTGCTACCGGAAGATGTGCCAGGCACGCTCGCTTCGACTTCTTCAGCATGACATCCAGCTCGGTGGGATTCTCAAGAATCGGAACAAAAGCGATGCATCTAGCAAGGCTAGTCTTGAAGCGTTGCTCGACATCCTCGCCTCGTCGGACCGCACGCTCAAATCGATCGAAAAGAGCTTCTCGATGCCTTGCGATCCATTGATGCGCGCGACCTTGGAACTAAAGCTGGCAGAAATCTTTCCTACCATACATGTCGAGTCCCTGCGCCATCCGTCGCGTAAAGATGACTTTGACCTCGACAAATGTTACGGTGACAACTACCACTTTAGCGTCTCTGCTTTCCGAAACAAAGCCGAAGGCCGTGTCCTCGATGGCGAGCTCGGTGGCGAGGTGGCGCTGATTGAAGAGGGCCTCCTTGCCATCTTCACCATCAACATGGAGTGGAGTCTGATCGACGTGCAAAACTACTTGCTTCAGGCATGGACGCAATGCATCGAAGTGTGCATGGGCCGCATTGTTGCGCAGGCACTCAACAAGAACAGCATGTCTGCACTGGAGACATCCGCCATCACAAGTTGGACCCGGCTCGCCACGCTAGCTGCTGACGAGGGCCGCGAGGGCGACTTCATGCGCGGCGTCCATGCTACCCGACTTGGTCTTCTCACCAAGCTCATGGAACTTTCCTGGGGCCACCGCCGCAGCAAGGAATCGTCGACTACCGATCAGATCGTCCAAGCTGCCACTCTGTGCGGACGCCTTGTGACACACCCCTTCTTCCGTGTCGAAGACAGCCTCAAAGCGACCGTACCGCCCGAGTTCCACCGCGATGTATTCGAAATGGTCCTTGTATGTGTCGCTCGTATTCGTGCCTTGTTGTCCTCGAAAGGCTCCATGGTTCGTCCGAACGAAGAGACAATCGAGAGCCACAAAGCGCTTCATGCATCTGTCGAACTCTTCTGTCGCCACGTTACAGACGCTCTCCGCATCAAGATCGAGGACGCGCTTCGGAGTTTGCAGATTTCTCAGCAACGCCAAGTAAATCTACAGGTGTTGGAGGACGACCTTGACATCCTCGTGAGCATCTTCGAGATGACGATCCGACGCGACGTAGGCGCTGAGACGGCGGTGTGGTTGGCTCACGTCCAAGAGACGCAGCTGCTACAGACCGCCCTTCGTCTCCTGGGACGAGCACCAGTGCTGCGACCGGAAAGCATCAATGGTGCCAATACGCCTGTCAACCCAAACAGCGCTCACCATGTCGCTTTCATGAAACCGTTGCTCTCGCTGCTTGTGGCTATTGCATCACAACCCTCTTCGAGCGAGGAACTTGCCCTGCAAGGTACCGTCAATGTATTGGCCTCCAATATGCTTACCGATTCTCTCGAGGATGGCCAGATCTCGCCTTTGTTGCTCTCTGGTGATCCGAGTGCGTCTCATGAGTGCTGGAGATTGATGCTACGTGTCCTTGTCAATCTGATCGACAATCTGGGAGCCGGATCCGACTCCCCGAACTGGAGAGGCGTCAGCGCCAGGTTTGTGGAAACGGATGTCTATGGGTTTGTTCGCGTCTACCAAAAACAGATTGATCGGGCGATGAACCTCAACGAGCTGCACGCACGACTTGCTTCGATGTCAGGCGTCTTGAGCCACCCATCGTCCATCCATGACCGCTTTGGCGACGGGAATGTCGGCGCTGCTGTCAGTCTAGAACAACTGGAGGAGATTGAGCTGATATCGACTCTTCTGTACAGCTTGACACATATCGAAGGCGAGCAGTGTTGGCACTCGCATGGTGCACGATCCGAGCGCGATGTAGCGGTTCCTTCCATCGTGCAACATCTCGCTGTGACTTCGGCAGGGACGGTGCAGCCCCTTGTGCACCTCTTGCAACATCCGAACGAGCTTACGAGTCTGCTCGGCTTGGACCCGGCAGCAGCAGAAGCCACGAATGTTGTGCAAGATGCGGCAGCGACCAAGATTCGCACGATTGTATGCGTGCTGATCGCCAGCCTGTGGAATTATACTTCTTGCGCGTTGGTGTTGTGTCGAGGCTCGGACGCTTGGCCGTCGACCGAGTCTGGACGCGCAATTGTGCGGCCGACGACGCGAACCAGCACTGTGCGCATTGCTACGCTCGGCACGCTTCTGGACCTCAGCACTCATCTGACCGACTACATTAGGACCAATAAGCAGAAGCTGACAGCCGAGGATAAGGGACGCTTCTCGGCAACACTTGAACAGGCGCTGGGCCTAGCGGCAACTCAGGCAGCCATCTGGGCAGCTGGAAGGTCCAAGGATCATACAGAGCCGGCAAGGCTGGAGCACATGGCGCGGCAAGAGCTCGAGTCGGGTCTTTCGAGGGATATCGTGTCTGCATTGAGGGCAGCCGAAGAAGTTGTTGGCGCGCAAGGGAATTTATTCTCATTGATCACGACATTTGTAGAGTCGAAACTGAACAGCTCGCGCTTTTGAGCCCTCTCACGAATGGAGCTGCGATGACGTCAATCAAGACATGTATTTTGATGCTTGCCTGACTGTTGGCTATGTGATTGAATCGAGGAGACATCGAAACGAGTACGGAGGACAGGGGCGAGTCTAGGGGCGAAAAACCGTGCAGGTAGGACTTGGATAGGCACGTCGGAAAGGTTGACGTCAAGTTGCGCAGCTCAAGTGCTGGCGCACTGAGCACGGACCCACAGCAAGCGCGGATCCATGTTTCGTAACTTTCGTTGGTTGCTAAGTTACCACCAATCAGCGATGTCGACAAGTTCTCTCGATTCTGGTCTAATCGGATCCAAGATGCCTTATCTGCCGCTGCTGCCGGAGCTGGTGTCCTGTGAGCCGGACAGCAGCGTCGGGCTGGAAAAGGGTGAGAACAAACGATGGACCAAGATTCCGGAAGGAGAACGATTTTGGCCAAAATCATACTGACGAGAACACGTCGATGCCGATGATGTAGTCCAAGGCGCTAGAAGCGGCCTTCTGCGCTGGCAGTCTGCAGCTGGGAGCGGACGGGTGGAGCTTGTCATGTACCTTGATGAATGGCTCGACGCAAGTACGAGTGGTACGATCGAGCAGGTGGTGGTGCATGTGCATGGCAAAGGTGAGTAAACAGCCGGCGTCGTAAACTGGATTTGAGTCTGCATGGGTGCCAACAACCTGATGACCTTTTGTCGCTTGCGGTTGATGTGCATGACAAACAAAGAGAGGCAAGCTGACGCTGCGTGGGTCGACATGGCCACGGCACGATCTCGGGTCTCGAGGTCAGACCGAACGCGAACGCTTATCGTAGCGCCTCGATTCGTAAGTTGGATCACTGTAAACACGCGCTGATGGGTTTGCATTGAAGCGTTACTTGATTCAAATTCGATCGACAGTTGAATGGACTCGACAAGGCTGCAGTCGCAAAACTGGACTCGACTGCGTTGCTTGTGTGGAAGTCCAACGGTGTAAGTGTATTCGATACTCCATGTTCGACTGCTGCATCCGGCTGATCGGGAACATGGAAGCTTGTGTGAAAAACAATAGTGGGGGGAAGGATCGCCATCCGTCCATCCGAAACAGCAAGACGGAGTATCATCATTCGAGGCGCTTGATGCGATTGTGTGCCACTTTGCCAGCCGAAGCAGCTACCCACGGCTGGGCAGAGTCGTGCTTTGTAAGTCCCAAGCTGCGCTCTACTCGACCAGATTGAAGAAGCTGACGATACATTCTGGTCCGAGTTTAGCTGGTCATAGCCTGGGCGGACAACTGGTGCATCGGTATTCGATTCTCGGATGTCCACCGCTGACTTGGCAGCAGCGGCAAGCGTTGGTGGTTGAGTATGTTGTGATGAATCCTGCGAGCTATCTCTACTTTACACCGGAACGAGCTGGTCCGCCTGCTGCTGTGAGTGGTTTCCACCCTCTCGCCAACCCAGATGGAGGCAGCATCGTTGATACGTTACTTGCTTGGTGATCGGACAGGGTATGAATGTGTACAAGTGTAAGTGATTGTGTACCGCGACAGATCGTTGTTGCCTCGGCTAACGTTTTTGGCATGCCTGTGTACACGGGGTAGACGGCTTGGAAGACATCGGTACAAAGCTGTCTACCTATCGAGGTCTGCCGGACCATCGAGATGCGCGCTTTTGGCTGCACCGAATGCTTGGGGAGCGACGCATCCACTTTGTGCACGGAGAAAACGACCGGGGTGTGGGAGACGATCGACCTGAGGCGATGGCACAAGGTGCGTACATGCAGCACCTCGTGTGTTAGCGTGAATCAGAGGCTCTACAAGCGCTCGGCTGACCAATCTCTTTCGATGTGCAAGTATAGGAGCGAATCGAGTCGAACGTGCGTGCAACTATCATGCGCATCTACAGCAGTTACAATCGATGCACGCGACCCAAAAATGCCTCTGGACCGCAAACTGGGTACCTGGTGTCAAACATGACGGCAGAGCCGTGTAAGTCTCACCAGCCAACCTCACCAACTCGGTTGACACACACTGACTCGTAAGCTGCCATTTTCTGCACAGCACCACATCTAATGTCGCCATCGCACGAATCTTTCCGTTTGACACTGCATGATATCTTGTTGTGGATTTGGATCGCATATTCAACTGAAATTCACGATGATGCCCAAGGTGAATGGCAATCTTGCGTCTGTGACGGTGATCTCGTCGCCCTGTTCGCAAAGCTCGACGAGCTTCATCTGCAAATTGGGCCTTGTCGCGTGTTCGAGTTGTGGAGGAGCTTGATAGTACAGTGGTTTACCGGCGAGCGAAAGCGAGGGTTTTTTGATCTGCAAATCTGTGAGTTCGCCGAGCTGCTCGATGAGGCGCTCGAGCGTGTCTTGTGCGGAGAAGGTCATGGGCCGCGCTTCGCCACCGCAAACGGGGCAATCGGGACGCTTTTCGTGCTCGAAAGTGTAGGTGTAGACGCTGTCGTTTCCGGTGAACATCATGTAGTTGTTGAGGAATGGCGCAGCGGTGGTGGCAAACTTGAAGGCTTCGAGGACGCAAGCGGCGGCGATGATGGCATTGGTGGAAGCAATGGCAGGGATGATGTTCTTGACGACGCCTTGAGTGAGGTTCCATGTGACGCCGGTGATGCCGAACGAAGCGGCACGAGTGGAAGCATGCTCCAAGAGCCACGAAATGTGATCTGGATTGTCGTTGTCAAGCTTCTTGTCCGGGAAGACGCGTGGCCACTCGAGCACGCTAGCCCATTCAATGCAGTGTTCGGGTAGACGCGGAGTATTTGCAATGGTGCAGATGGGATAGGTGGTTTGCTTGTTGAGCATGTCGAGGCTGCACTCGTAGCACGAAGTGACGGTAGGCAGGATGACGCGAGCTTGACCCTTGAAGCCTTCGGTGCCGCCGTCGATAAGCGGTTTGAGCGAGTCTGGGTCTTGGTCATCGACCATGTTGACGAGCGTGGCGTTGATCCACCTCCTGGCCTCGACCGAATCGAGACCACAGACAATGATGTTGAACTGTTTGTAGTATTGTTCATCCTTGTCCTGGATCTTGCCATGGTAGGGGGTGATTTGTACGCCAGGCACGCGTTGCTGAACGAATTCGGCTGCGACGTGCGCTTTGGAACGACCGACATCTTTTTCACGGAAGAGGAATTGGCGGTTGAGGTTGGAAACGTCGATGGTGTCCATATCGATGATATGGATGTTGTAAAAGCCGGTGAGGGCGAGGTTGGAGAGGATCTCGCAGCCGAGACCGCCAGCGCCGATGACGAGGATGCTGCATTGGGTGCGCAGAAAGTGTTTGACGGCTGCGCCGGCCTGGAAGGCGTCATCGGTGGAGGGGCCTGGCTTGTCAAGGATCCTGTCTACATGGTCGTACCTGCCTGGCCACTGCAGCATGTTCGCAGCAGGATGGTTGTCGAGCCGAATCGACCAGGGACACGGTCGACCAGGGACACGCTTTGGGTTGATAGTGAATAGAAGGAAAGCGGTTGGTATGCAACAAAGTCAAAAGTGGATGGTGCTAGACAGAGTGTCTAGACCGAGTGTGGAGGCAAGCACCAAGGTTGGTGACATTCACGATTCGTGATTCACGTTTGTTGATATTCGCAGACAGGCCCGTGCGTTTTCCGCGACTCAAAATTTTGGATGCTAACCTAACATTTGAGAGCACGAAGCACGAAGCACGAAGCACGAAGCACGAAGCGTGACTCACGAGACTCACGACTGTGAACGTGAAAATCACAGAAACCCAACCAACCCACGACGGTGAACGCGAGACTCGTGACTGGTGACGGACGGACTTGGACGAGCGTTGCAGATCCCAAGCGGCAGAAATGAGATTCGCGATTCACGATTGGCTCGAAATCGGGACTCGCAGGGGAGAACAAAGAGGTAAAGATTACCATCCAAATCCGATTGGTTGTCTAGAGAGCCTTTTGGTATAGTAGTTAAGCTTCAAGTCAAGGACACGTTGGTGGACACAGGCTGGCAGACTGAGCGGAGCAGCAGAGCCGGTCATGTTTTGGCAGGTATTCAAGGAGTGGTCCGTGGAGTTCTTGGCATGCACCCACATGCCAAGGAGATAATTGGAGCAGCACAGTTCAGCAAAGTATCCACGCTGAGACACGCGGGTTTGGCTCAAGATGGATTGGTGTAGAGAGTGAGAGCACAGAGCAAGCAGGGTATTATTGAAAGCGGCAGCCGTGCAACGTGGAAGCGACTCTTGTATGTGAGAGTGACGAAGGAGTCTTGCGAGGAGTAGCAGCAAGATGCAAGGAGCGCTGGGATGCTGCTGAGTTTTGGCTGGTTGGTGTGAAAGCAGGCTAAAGCAGGCTGGCAAAGGATGCGAGTCACAGAGCGCTCCGATTCATGATTGGCAGACGTGCAGGTGTGCGTTGTGCATCGCGAATTGGCAAGCGCGGGAAGTCAAAGTGGCACTCGGTTGACACGAGCAGCAGAAGCGTGCAGCTGGAGGTGCAAAGTAACCGCAAGACACGCTGTGTTGAGCGTCTACCAGCGCGACTGGCAGGCCAGACCAAGAATCGGAAGCTGAAACCGTGAATCAGGAATCGCACACGCCATTCAAGATGGACACGTGAGTTGGATATGGTCAGGCCAACGTGCGGAGTAACTGGTGAGGGTGGAGTAACTAACTTGATCAACAATCACGAATGTGTAGTTGTTGTTGTTTCTTTTTTCTTCTTGAGTGGGGGACGGTTAGGAATCTTGCATGCCCAACGCAGACGAGTAGTTAGCGTGACGTTTTACTGTAGCTTGTGCTGCACGCCTGGTTCAAAGTATTGAATGGCTAGCAAGTCTTGAACACGAGAAGCTTGACGAGGTTGGGAGTTTTGAGTTTGGATTCACCCGCATGCTGGCACATGTTTACCAAGACAACTCACGACTCGTCACTCATGCTGTCACGTGCCCCAGGTCGTGCCGCTGCTCACGGCCGTATAGCGCAGAATCACGAATGTGAATTGTGCAACACGGTTGCGAGCGTCAGCGTGTCACACTGGCGTATGACTCGTGACTGGATGGCGCGATTGTCGCGAGGGGTGAGTGGCTCGAGTTGATTGCTCAAGCGCGGCTGGGACGCGGAATTCCGCTTCCGCCTGCCAGTCAGCCAGTCATTCAATGATTTATGAATCGAACAATAAGGCGGCGTAGGCGATCTGCACAGCCAGAGAGTCGTGCGTCGTGACTCGTGACTCGTGACTCGTGACTCGTGACTAGGCGCGTAGTGCTCAAGAACCGTCAAGAATCACAATTACGACACAAGAATGGGCGACTGACACACTCGGGCAGCAATGTGCTGCACAAGCGCATCATGGCCGTCGTTTTCAGTCGTCTTTGATGGAATTTGAGCTTTGTTTTAGCGTCAACAGGACGGAGTCAAGGGTTAAGTTATGCGAACAAGCGGGGATGGCTGCCAATAATTGAATCACGATTCAACGATTCGTGCTTCAGATTCGTGCTACTCTTGTGCACATCAAGCCAGTCGTCACCAGAACCAAGAGGCTGTGGCTCGGAAAATTGCAACAGACCGCCACACTGGCAATGCAGCCTCCCAATGAGAGCAAGAGCGACTGCATGCTGTTCCTGTACAATGCGATGCGAGGTGAGCGCACAGAGGCTTGCAGGTCGCACATCTAAGTTTTTGTACTCTACTGTAGTGTTCCGACCACTCCGCTGTCGACGCAGTGGTGGCTTTACCGTGTTTGGCAGCTTTGCAGGGCGCGCTGGAACGCCACGATCGACAGACGAGACGTTTGGCTGATCGACTGACCGCCTCGCGTAACACGGGTTCTCGGATGACCGCAGTTGCAAACGTGAAGCGAAACCCACGTCGGTTTGCCTGCCCCTTAACTCAAGTTAGCGTACAGTAATATATAAGTCACGAGTATTATAATAATAATTCTGATACTCTGATATTCGTGATTCTTGCTCGTGCTCGTTTTCCGAGTCTCGCATGGCTCTGCCGATACGCGTGAGTCTACCAAGTTGTAAGTTAATCACGAAATAAACGCGGCTTGAGCTCGTCGAGAGTGACTGCAGTCGTGCGTCGTTGAATATTTACCGTACCATTCGTGATTTGTGATTTGTGATTTGTGATTTGGTTTGGTTGGCTTGCTCCTTCACAGCCACGCTCGTGAGGTTGAGCTTCATCCAACTAAAGAATAACTTAGTTACAATTAAACCGAGAGCGTAAGGTATGCACTAAAACCTGTGCCTGTAGATGGAGCAGCTGTCGACATTCGCGATTCACGAAAACGATTCGTGATTCACACAGTATGTGACAGGCTTGCAACACGGCCCACGCCAATTGTGATTCTGATTTACGATTCCATCGGAACTGCGAGACGAGTTTGCAACTCGCTCAACCACGCGTTACATAAGAATTGTGGATATCGAGACGAGAGGCTGTTTTCGCCTTGACCCCGAAACCCCCCTGACTGGCGGCCTTGGTATGGATGGGCTCGGCTAGCCTACGTCGCGCTGCCCCTGGACGAGATTCACGAACTGTAATTCACACCCACGACTTCTGTACCTTTCTGAAACCGTGAAACCGTCACTGCGCTGTATTGAATAAGTTATCCTTGTTGTTGTTTTTCTCTCTTTAGTTTTTTTTTTTTTTTCTTCTTTTTTTCTTTCTTACTTGTTCTTCTTCTTTGTTTCCCCACGCCTGGACACACACTGACGACTGTGACTGACAGACTACTCGTGACTACGCCGCCGAGGATACGCTCGGATTCTGTGACTCCGCTGGACGAGCCAAAGGTTTTTGCAACCTTCGGTTCGCAAGGCCGTCGTCGGTTTCTGTCTCTTGGTTGCGGTTGTCCCTGCGTCGGTAGCAAAGCGAGGCTGAGCCGCTTCTACCTCTGACCCGCTCTTTGTACCACCATCCTTGCGCTTGTTGGCCCCTGTCGTATCCCTTCCTATCTCAGTTCCCCTCCCATCCTTTCCGTCTCTCTTCCTATCTCCACATATCAAGCCGTTGTTCTTTTCGCTCTGCATCCCCGTTTCGTCTTGTTTCGCTTTTGTCTCGATTTGCCCGCTTGCTCCTCGTCATCCACACCGTACTCAGCGTCGACCACAAGTCAACGCCACGCCATCGTCACTTGACACATTGGCAGGTCTCATCACCACCGCCGCTCGTCGTTCACCGTCATGCCGCGTCCAACATCACGTTCGTCGCCCAACTCGGACTACTACAGCCCCGACCCCATGACCCCCACTTTTTCGCCTCCGGGCGAATACACCGAATTTCAGACGCTTCGTCCTGGCACCCCAGGTACATTAGGAAGCATGGGTCGCCACTCGGTCGTCAGCAGCAACCTCGACAAGTACGACCGCGAAGGCGCCCTCACCCCCCAAGCACAGGCTCTTTTGCCGCTCGACGACACTGGCCGCACTCAACGCTCCAGCACCTACTACTTTGAAAAGGGCGCTCCCTCTGCTGCCGCCGCAGACACCTTCCGTCAATATGCCGGTAGACGCGGTCAAGGCTACAACCCTGCCTCCAACACCGCCACTCTTGAACACGGTCTCCCCACCAAGAAACGCCCTGGCTTTATCCGACGCAGACCCATCCTCTTTGCCCTTCTCGTCTTGCTCGCCCTGATAGCCGCAGGTGTCGGCGCAGGTGTCGGCATCTCGCAATCCAACAAGTCCAACAGCAAGAATCTTTCGGCCGAATCCTCCAAGAGCGGC
Source organism: Mycosarcoma maydis (assembly GCF_000328475.2). NCBI lineage: Eukaryota > Fungi > Basidiomycota > Ustilaginomycetes > Ustilaginales > Mycosarcoma > Mycosarcoma maydis. Next base: position 352,542 of record NC_026498.1, read on the forward strand.
AACAACAACAACAACTCTGGCTCCACCACTGGCTCCTCTTCCGACAACAAGGGCAACACCAACACCAATGCCACCACCACCTCGGCCGCACCCGCTCCCCCCAAAATCACTCCGTTCGCCAAATACAGCTGGACCGATGTCAACACCAAAGCCTATGGCGTCAGTCTCGGCTCTTGGCTCGTTCTCGAGCGGTGGCAGATCGAAGACTGGATGGTCCAACAGGGCGGTGACAGTGCTTGGGACGAGTGGCGCTTGATGCAAAACCTCGGCAGTCGCGCCGCCTCGGTCCTCGCCGACCACCAGAATAGCTGGGTCACTGAGGCTGACATGGACCTTTTGCAAAACAGCGGCGTCAACATTGTTCGCATCCCTATTCCCTTTTGGGCGTTTATCCCTACCGTCTCTGGCGAGCCGTACTACAACGACATGGCCGCCTACCAGGCGCAGCTCGACAAGATGCTCCAGTGGTGCTACCAGCGCGGCATGTACGTCATGCTCGACCTCCACGCCATGCCCGGTTCTCAGAATGGCGACCAGTCGTCCGGTCACAACACCACCAACATTCAGTGGTTCACCCAAGCCAACCAGGAGCGTTCCGACGCGTTTGTCAACAATGTCCTCTCTTGGGCCACCAGCAGCAACCTCAGCTCGATCATCAACGCGATTGGTGTTGTCAACGAGCCTCGCGTCGTCAACAACGACTGGTCGCTCAACCAGTCGCGCTTCCAGATCACGCGCGACTTTTACGAGCGCAGCTACCAGACTTGCCTCAAGTACAACATCCCCATGACGTTCCACAATGGCTTTGCGCCCGGCAGCGTCACGGACAAGATGGATCTCTGGCGACCATTTATCTCGGGTAAAGACCCCAACATGCTCATCTACGAGGACCACCCTTATCCAGGCTGGTTCTCGGATCCGGAACCTGGTCCGAACGAGATCCAGACGTCGGTCTGCGCGTACGGTGCCGCCGGCAGCTCGCTCGGGATCCCGATTGTGATGGGTGAATTTTCGGCGATCCAGAACACCAACTCGGCCAGCTACGCGCGAACGTACGTACAGATGCAGCTCGCCACATACGGCTGGTCGGCCGGCTCGATCTTCTGGAACTTCAAGGCCAACAGCTCGAGCAACGCGGTGCTTGCGCTGTCTAGCAACCTGATGCAGCTCTACTCTTACGTCGACATGATCAACGCCGGCACAATGCCCAACCCAGGAAAAGGTGCCAACGTGCGCAACTTTTATGCCAACCTGCCCAACCCCTGTGGTGGCTTCCAGACGTATGGCTGGGCCAACCCTGCGCAATAAGTTTACACGCACCTACTTGCGCCACACACACTCGTTCGGACACTTTACTGTTTTGTTTCTTTCCACTGTTTGCTTGTCTTTCGTGTAGGTTTGTCTGTTCGCGCTCGCGCTCGCGGCTAGGAATCCCATGTTTGCATTCACAATGTGCACTGCACGTTGCACCTATTCAACGAGCGTTTGTGTTAGTTTGCACAGTGCGTGTGTGCGGAGCGCTCCAGCTAGACCGAAAGTGACGAGTGTGATTGACGCGTACGAATGACGGCTGCTGGTGCTAGGCAAAGAGAGGTGCGGGATGGCGCATCACGGATCGGCGGACAGGAACATCTACTTTGCGAAAGGGATGTCGTTGGTGACTTCCTGGAGTTTGTCGTAGAGCACCGCTCTTCTGTTGCCGTACGCGTCTTTGACGAGCCATTTGGCGTGGTCGGCGGCTTCTCGTTCTGACAAGTCGGGTTTGAATCGGTCTCTGAGCCTGTCGATGGTGGGAGCGCCTTTGAAGCTTGGCAGTTGAGTGCCCAACATGAGTTTGCACGTATCCACCATTTCGGCACAGAACGGTCTGCATGCCAAAAACGCCTTGACGACCAGTTCCTCGAACATCCTAAAGCCTTGACTGGCAGGACCGCCCATCACATCGATCATTTCGTGGCTAAGCTTGAAGCTGTATGGTTCGAAGCGCATTCCTCCTGGTCCGATATCGAAGAGGAAGCCAAAGTCGATATGTACCAGATGTCCATCTCCATCGATCATCATGTTGCCATTGTGTCGATCGCGGATCTGCAGGATATGGCAGACCACAGAGTAGGCAGCCATGGACTGGATAAAGTTGATGCGCGCGCGCTGGAAAGCGATCGTGTCCGGATTGCCGTACTTGCCGATGAAGAACGTGAGCAGGTGGTTGATCTTTGCACGACCCATTTCGTCGCGCGACGTAGCATTGGGCACCACATCAATCACACCACACCCCGGTCCTGTCGCAGTGACCCGGTACGGGTTCAGGTACAGATCGATCCCTACAGTTGTATAGATGTTCTTGAACATCGCAATCACCTGCAACGCCAGCACGTCCTGCCGACAGTCATCACCAACCTTGAAGATGGCCGCCTGCCACACATCTACCCCGGTCTTCTTGGGCGGCGTGTTCTCATCCCCCTCGTCGCCCGGCTTCACAATCTCGCGGTGCACCTTGAACGTCGCCATAAACGGCGCCTTGGCATGACTCTGCAGCGGTCGTCCCGACTTGCGATCCAGATCTACCACCACACCATCCGCGTTCGACGGCAGGTACACGCCCGGATCCACCTTGATCTTGCTCATCTCCTCGTCGATCTTGGCCTTCTTCTCCGGCTTGCTCTTCTTGATGTACGGCTTGAGCTTGCCCGAGATCGACGTCACCTCGTTGAAGAAGCCGAATTCGCGCTCGTAAAAGTCCTGCGCTTCGCCTGACAGCGCCGACACAATGTTGTCCACCATCCGGTCCAGCGTAGGCTTCATCGCATCCTCTTCCTCCGCATTGTCGTCCTTGTAGCTGTTCGCCTTCATGTTCCAGATGATCTGGTGGCAGAACAGCTGCGAGATCTTGGACGTCTCAAAGATGAACTGCTCCACATATCCGTACTCGTCCGTGCGCAGAGCCTGCACCACTTGCGGCACGTAGAAGAACGTGAGCTCCACCGGATGCTGCTCCAGTGAGCGCATCGCGTACTGCAGCACCATAGGATGGTTCTCATACTCCGGCTGGAACAGGTCGATCGCTTCCACCGGCGACACGGCTGCCCAGTACTGGAGCCACTTGAGATCCGCGTTTTCCTTCTTGGCCAGCTTCAGGTGGTCCTCCAGCAAGTATTTCAGCGCCGACGGCGTGTCCACCACCTTGTACGGTTGACTTCGGATCAGTCTACCCAAACTCGACTTGAGCGCTTTCGACTGGAATCGCGATCCCAGCTGCACCGCAGTCACCGCATCGATCCTCCACGCCGACTCCACCACGCCGCTCCAGTTCGACTCGTTCATCGACCTGCTCAAGCTGCCGACAAAATCGCTGCCCCTGCTGCTCGTGTTCAACGGGTTGGCCCACACCGACAGCCTCGAACACTCGTTCTCCACGAGCAACTGCAGCAACCTCTTCTTCTCGTCAAACGACTTGGTCGCCTCTTGCAACGTCAGACCGCCGGGCATGCGAACCGAAGAGAGCGTCGGCGGGAAGCTCGTCACGTGCTGGTCCGCACGCACCACATCACGCTGCAAAAGCTCCAACGTCTCTTGCAACACCTGCATGTCAGCGCTCAGCTGCAAACGGTTTCCACCAAACGACCATTGCGGCGAACTGGCAAACCAGCCGTATCCGAGCTTGTACAGCGATTCACGCATGTGATACTCGACCAGCCCTTCCAGTTGGCTCGTCTGGATCAAGCGGAAGCCAAAGTTGAGCAACGTGAAGCGTGCCTCTCGCGACAGAGCGTGGGTGGACATGCGGTCTACAGCCGCACCCGAGTACTGAATCAATCGCACCAGCGCCAGCACCATAGTCGGATCGCGGTACCGGAACGCCTGGAACCGGCTCGAGATGAGATGGATGAGCGACAGATGTGGTGTAAACAGGCGCGCAGCCTGCTCCTGCTCGGCGACGATCTCTTCGCGATCGAACGCACCCATCTCGGTCTTTCGCAGGAAGGGATGTTTCGTGGTCAGGCTCGGCGAAAAGATTCCCTTGCGGGCTTTGGCAGTCATCGCCCAACCGATGGTGAGCTCCACCATAATCTTGGTCTCCACCTCGGGTCGCGCACCAATCACCCACGTCCACACCTGGCAAGCGGTCGAGATGGCCTCGGGCGTGAAGACGAGGAAGGGGATCGAGACGATAAAGTGCAGCAGCTCGTAATCCGGCTCAGGCAGCGCCACCACCAGCGCAGCGGTTCGGTACAGAAGTCGACGCAGCTCGGCAAACGGAAGTGCCTTGCGTTTGGCTCCGACGTCGTTCGACAGAGTGGCGAGCTGCTCGCGGCACTCGGCTACGCTTGCAGGCGACATGGTGTTGCTGGGATCGTTGGACAGCTCCACTACACCTTTGGTGAGAGAAAGGTGAATGCCCGTCATCTCACCTAGGTACGTGTTCTTGGCCGAAAGCTCGCCAATGAACGAGCTGCTCGCGTCTGAGCGCCATCCACCCAAGTTGGGCAGCAGTCGCTCCTTGCGAGCCGACACGGGCATGCTGCGTGCGTACTCGAGTGCAACACTCTTGCCGAGCTCGCTGCGGTCAGGCAGAGTCGAGTCGTCGAACGTGCCCAGGTAGCGTTCCAAGATGCCCTGCAACTCCAATGGTGCCAACTTCATGACGAGCGACAGGTACTCGCGCGACTTGGTGAGGAACTGCGAGAGGATTTCGTTCCTCTGCACGTACGAGTCGGACAAGTCGAACGAGATGTTAGCACGCTCGGACACGTAGTGATACGTGGGCGCAAACTCGTCTTTGTACTCGGCCTCGCAACCTTCACGAAGGAGCGTCAGGATCTCGAGCATGGTTGTCACCACATCCTGATCGCAAAGGAGCGAGGGGAGCGCATACAGCAACTTGTTGAGGATGCTCTGCGAGACCTGGCGAACCTTGGCGACACGATGGCAGCAACCTAGCATGAGGTTCTTGACCTCATTGGCAACGCGAGGGTCGAGCAGATGTCTGTTGACCTGAGTGCCGAGATCACGGATGAAGAAATCAATCACCTTGTCGGCGATAGCCTGCATAGCACCAACGAGGGCACTATCGTTAAGGCCCTCGTTGGTAAAGTACGACAGAACCATAGAAGGTCGGCCCATCCGGCTGCGCAGGCACTCAAGGTCGTAGATGGTGGAAAGGAAGGTGACCTGTGCGTAGCTGAACGAACGAACCTCCGAGGCGTGCGTGGGGATGACGGTGCTAAGCGCCTTGCGCTGCGAGTCGAGCGTCTGGTTGGAAAACTCGCGTTTGAGAACCGAGTTGTACTCGAGATCGCTCTCGAGGTAGTTGTGCGCAGATTCGGGCACCAGCGTCGGCGTCTTGAGCGAGATGGAGCTGAGCGACTTGCCGACGATTTCTGCCTGTGCTTCAGCCGCCGAAGAAGGACGCGATACAGCATTGCCATCCGCAGTCACATGGCTTCGGATGTTTGAAGGCGAGGCAAAGCCGAACAGTACCGAGAGGAACCACATGTTACGGAAGAGCGAGACGATCTCGGTGGTCGGCTGTACCTCGGGGTGAATGTCCTTGTGCTCGAGGACCGCCGCGATGGCAGGAAGAAGGGTGGCAAGGTCCGTGTTGAGCTCGGCGAGCTCCTCTGCACTGCTCTTGCCAGAGGAAGCGACGGTCTGCAGCTGTATACCCTTTTCGGCAAAAAGTTGAAGCAACTCGACAAGGAAGATCTCCTTGCGACCGCCGGTGGCTTCGTTCTCACCCGAAGAGGCCGAATCGCGTTCGTCGCGTTCATCGAGACGGCCGAGACCACGGGCAAGCTTGAGCTGAGCCGACTCGACAGCCACGGCCGCTCGACGATTGGCACCGCCGGTGAGCGCGCTCCTTGAGACAGCAGAAAGAGCCCTTACAACGTCGATGTAGGCGCTGCGGGGACCAGCGAGCGCCAACGGCACAACGTTGTCGAGAATGGCGGCCTCGGCCGAGACGTCGGCATTGCGAAGACGTTGGAGCAGCATCGAGATGGTCAGCGCGGTAACATCGGGTTTTCCCACCTCCAGCGCGAGGCGCGAGATGACGGTGATGGTGCTAAGGTTGATGAGCCTCCTCTGATCCTCGGAGCGGGCCGAGATGTTGGCCTGCGAGCCAGACATGGAGATGCCGTTGACCTGGTCGCGGGCAGTGACGGCACGCGAAGCACCACTGCGAACCGAGACACCGCTGCCGGCGACTCCGCCGAGGCCGAGACCACCAGGTGTATCTCTTCCAAGGTAGTTGAGAAGGTTGTACATGGTAGATACGACCAGATCATCGCCCGGAGCAATGGTGACGCACGAAGCGAGACAGCGAGCTGCAGCCAGGAGCACGGGGGAGCTGGCCCCGTGCGCGTTGGGCAAAAAGACGGGGATAGGCGAGGTGACAAAGTGACGAAGGACGCGTGTCATCGGGAGAGCAAGCGCGCTGTTGTTGCGGACAAGCACGCCGACGCTCTGCAGAGCAGCACCCTGCACGCGTGGGTCATAGACGGGTGCACTCTCGCTGAGAAGCGTACGGATGCGTACAAAGACATTATTGTCGACGTTGGCGCCGCCAGCGAGACTGCGAGCGACGGAACACAGAGACGAGAGCTTGAGACTCTCTGCGAGAATCTCAGGGACGTGAAGCTCAGGGAGGACGTGTTGACTCTTGAGACCCTCGCTGAGGAGGAATCGCTGCACGTCATGGAAGCTCTTGTTGCTAGCGCGGAGCACGGCATAGAGGGTGTCGTCGAGCTCGTACAGCGTATTTTTGTCGATTTGAGCAGAGCCGATTTGGCCGAACGCAGCCGACTTGTCGGTGCCGGATGCGAACGATCCGATCAGGGTCACAGAAGCAAGGAGGCTGCTACCATTGCCACTACCATTGCCATTGGTTTGTGGGGCAGAAGCGTTGGTAGTGCCATTCGCATGACCCCCGGCAGCCGGCGCAGAAGCAGCCGACTTGAAGTAGCTGGTGTCGATCGAGTAGCGGAGAAGCGAGTTCCAGGCCTTCTTGGTGGCATCAGGAGCAAGGATGGCGCGGCTAGAGGCATGCTCGTCGTTGTCGTTGTCGTCGCCATGCGCGGTGTCGGCGTCGAGATCGAAGCGGTCCGCCTGTGACTGACGGCTGGGGTCGATGCGGTCGAGGTCGAGACCGTGCTTGTGGAAATCAGAGAAATCCTTGATGGGTGGGCGAGCGTTTACGGCAAGCGCTTGGGCGAGCGTAGTGTCGAGGATGTCGATCGAAGACAGAAGAACGTAGTGGCCCGAGAGAGGGACGCCAGCGAGGCGGTACCTAGCGAGGAAAGAGATGCGGTAGTCTTGCGCATCCTGGGCCGAGCGAGCATTGTCGGCAAAGGTGAATCCACCTTCGGGGCCAACAATGTCAGCATCCTCGTCCTCATCGCCAGAGAAAAAGGTGTCGACACTAGCCTCTGACTGGTCATCGGTGGGACGTACGGTGGCGACTTTGGGAGCTCGACGAGTAGCGCGCACTGCCTGCTGACGGATGTCGAACTGATCGTCAAGCAGAAGCAGCACCTCGTTAAGCCTCCTGACGGTCTGCACAGAGGTGAGAATAGGGTTGAGGATGTCGGCGAGACGAGCAAACTCGTGGAGCTTCCAGGCAAACGAAGTGGAGGCGATGGCTCTGTAAAGGCCATTGAAGAGAGGGACGAGCTTGACGACGACGATTTGCGCATCTCCGGCGGTGGCACCGAGAGCATCGCTGAGCTTGGCAGCAAGGTCAAAGATGGCGTTGATGCAGCGGGATCGGTGTTGAGGAGCGTTGATGGATACGCGGAGGAAGCTCGAAACAAGAGCAAAGGCAAGTTGATCGGGCAACGAGTGGTGGGACCAGCTCATCTCCTGGTCAAAGTCGACCAGGGTGAGCTGACGGAGGAGTTGCTCGAGGTCATCGATGACGGGGACGAGGTGCTCATCGTTCTTGATGTCGGTGGTGTGCTCGGTGGAGCGAGAGGCCGAGGAGATGGAAGAGGCAAAAAGAGCCAAGCTGATCTGGGTCCGAGTAGCCGAGGCCGAGAGGTAGAGCTTGGAACCAGTGGTGACCTTGCTGGTGGTGGCGGATTGAGCAAAGACGGAGCGAACCTTGGATCGAGCGGAAGGCACGTTGGCGATGTTCTCGGCGAGGTTGAGGGCCAGCGCGTCTAGGATAAGCTGGTGGGTGGGCAGATCGAGGCTGTCCATGTTGACGGTTTGAGCGATGCAACGCTCTGATCGATGAATGGAATCGGATGTACTTTTTGGTGGTGATCACGATCGAATTCGAGGGCAAAGTGATGGTAGGAGGAGGAGGTGGTGGAGGAGGAGGAGGACAAGCCAAGCCAAGCATGCGGGGTAACCTTGAAATCTCCAACCCACGGCTGTGACATACGAGAGAAGAAACACGAAAGTGCAAGTGCGGGTGCCGTTCGTGGTTCAGGCGGTTCCGCCGATGACGATTAAAGTCACGAGTGTGATTTCGTGATTCGTGATTCGTGAAAAATTGTGTGGAGAATCCGTGACACCACAAAACAAAACAAAAATAATAATAAAAAGAAAAAAAGGCGTGAAAGTGTGAAAGCGTAAAAGAAGGGCGGTGTGAAAGTGGTGTGAGATTCGTGATTCGTGATTCGTGATTCGTGATTCACGATTAACGATATCGTTAACTTACTCAAAATTCACAGATTCACCATGGATTCGGACGCTTCGGCTTTGAGACACGCAAGGCAATTCACAGTTGTGAGTGCAGGACACCTCCTCGCCTGTTCAAGATGAGAAGAAACGCTCGATCACCGTCTCAAGATGGACGAGACTGTTTAGTTTGAACAAGCACTTGAAACGTCTGCAGAGCCTTTTATCTGTCATGCGGTGACGATAGATTCAAAAGCAGACGCTCTACAGCGCCATACAGGCTGGGCCCACCAGGCTGTGGCGCCAGCAATCGGAGGACTATATATACAGACGAAAGTGCCCTCACTCGACAAACGACGGGTTTCAAGCTGGAACGCGTCCATGGTTGTACGCATGGGTTTGTTCGCATGTGCTGCTTCTTCCAAAGCTGACAGCACTATGTGCATCCTCGACACGACCAAGATCAGCTCAGCACTTGCAAGACGATCCGTCCTCCATCGTCGTCTGGGCCGGCGCAGCTGTCACGTCGATATCTGTTCGAGAGCAATTGGGGTGAATGCAGAGGCGCAGCAAACCAACAGGTCAGTCATTCTGGAAGCATAGTGCAAGTGCCACGCTTGCGATCGATACTCACTCTTGTTGGCAGCAGCGCCGCCAGTGGCAGCATCCGCATCCTTGTCCATACCCGGCAGTGCCTGTGCGATCTTTTTGAAAAGCACTTTGACATTGTGCCCCGCTTTGGCCGAGGTCTCGATAAACATGACGTTGAATTCCTGTGCCTTTTTCTCTGCTTCTTCTGTTGTCACTTGTCTGTGCGGTTGGAAAGGAGGCGAATCGATGTTTGATGAATACCTCTCTCGTGTAATGGTTGGATCGTCAGTAGAGATTGGAAATGTGAGACGTACCTCTTGTCGCTCAAATCTGTCTTGTTGCCTACGAGGACGATGATCACATCGTTGCCCCTCTCGGCTCTCACATCATCGACCCACTTGGACGTGTTCTGGAATGATGCTCGGTTGGTGATATCGTAGACCACTACAGCTACCGACGAATCGCGGATATACGATGGAATCAACGATCGGAATCGCTCCTGTCCTGCGGTATCCCACAGCTGCAGTCGTACCGTTCTGTCTTCGAGATACATGGTCTTGGAAAGAAAGTCGATGCCGATCGTGGCTTGGTATGTGTTGTCAAACGTGTCGTACATGAACCGTGTGATCAACGAGGTTTTACCCACCGACTGTTCGCCTAGAAAGACCAGTTTGAACTTGCGCAATGGTTGACCGAATTCGGCCGTGCTTGCGCCCGGTGCATTCGACATGGTGGCGCGATCTATCTAGGATGCCTCTTGCTCGTTTTTCCACCTACAAGGCTCTAGGCGTTTGCAAGTGTGGAGTGGCCTCGATCTCGACAGCCGGTTCTGCGCTTCTGGCAGAGGCAAGCGCTCCGAGGTAGACTGGATGCGAGTGCGAATCGAAATGAGAAGGCGGCAACTCTACGACCTCGACGACGTCAAAGCCAAATGCAGCGGTATAGCGCGGTGCGCGAGCGTAGATGAGGATGGCACTTGTCCAAACGTCGATGTGTAAGGAGCAGATAACGAGCCGTTCCACAAAAAGAAAGGCTGGCGGAGGCGAGTTGATGGATGGAGATGACAAGTGTGGATCTCGCCAATCGTGAATCGACACATGTGCTTCGAGACCGTCTGTATGTGGACGGCCCGCTCTTCGAACCCTCGTTCGTGTTTCTGAGTGCAGAGTCAGTCACGAGTGTGAGTCTGGAATCACGAATTGACCCCTCAGGCCACGCGCTTCCAATTCACGATTTTGTAATTCACGATTTGCCCTGCATTCCACCTGTGTGTCGCAGCAAATAGCCAGTGGTGGGCGAATTCTCGTACGATCGATTTTCGAACTCTTGTCCCACACTTAGTTTGGGTCTAACAGATACGAGGCATGTGCTGTAGTTGACGGTCGCGTGTTCACAGTCACGAGTCCGTGCTAAGTTGACACCATCGTCGTCATTCGTCCCATCCACCAGGCGTCGCACCAACATGCGGGAATTAGGAAAGACAGCGGTGCGAAAGCGTGTCAAGAGCTGTTCAATATTGCTAATGTCCACTTACCTTGGCTGTAGACAGTCTGACTTTGAAAGTAGAAGATAGTATAAAGACGCAATCACGAATGTGAAAAGAACGTGGCAACAAAACACGGCAGTGAGCATGTCAAGTCGTCTATACGAAGCAATGAATTAGCAGCTCTGTAGTGTATTTGCGTATGAAAGCGATACGGCGCTATTTATGATGATGCTATTGGTTTGAGGTGCCCAAGCTCACGTGTTTGAGTGCAAAGTTGGCCTTTTCCAGATCGGACGAGGTTGACTGGCTCGATCGAGTGCTGGTCGACTCTGCCGATGATTGTCCGTGGCACAACCCGTCAGTGGAGGTGCTTGCGGGGAGAACGCGATCAAACTGCTTCAGCTGATCCTCCTCTTTTTTCTGCAACTTCATTTGATACCTCTTCTCCAACGAGTCGCCCATGCTCCACACCACCCAAGCGCCCCACACTTGGCAGAAAGCCAAGCCGATCGTACAGATCCAGAAGAGTGCATCCCACGCGCTTGCGAGCTCTCTACTCGAAGAGTGCTGATACTTTACCCATACCCATACAGTCCCTCCGATGGATGCCAGCTTGAACACCAGGCTTTGCGCCGCTGCGATGCGGAACAGCGGACCGAGCACTTTTGCAGGCGCTGACAAGCGGTACAAGAACAGTGCGATAAACACAGTCTGTTCGGTTGTGGCCTGAAAGATCCAGAGCAAGCCTGTGAGAGCGAAGCTCGGATCCTGCAGCCGTTCCAGCATGACGAGCGACAGCGAGATGGCAAAACACGTGATGGCGTGATGCGCAATCATCGGATACGTCATTCGATACCTGTAGATCAGCTCGAACAGGTACAGCGCAGCGATCAGACACGCCGCCGCTCGTAACACGTTGAACCTCCACACGCTAAGCTCGTTCTTAAGCAGCCGAGATACAGCAAGCTGGCAGATGAGCGCCGCGCTGGTGACGACGACTTGGAGAACGTAGATCACCATGGTGCGGCGGTGTTCCGCTTGGATCTCGTTGTACCATTTGTGCCCGATGACACGTGGGAGCACCCAGTTGTGCAGGACATTGGCGAGCAGGTAGAGGATAAAGAGGAGCGTGATAAACGAGATCGGGAACAAATAAGGCGTTTCGACCATAGTTTTTTGGTTGATAAGCTTGAAAACTTGGTCCATAGATTCGGGAGAGAGGTGCGAGAAGATCGCTGCTGGTGGAGAGGAGAGCGAAGTGCTGGTCGATGCGAGAGACATCGTTGTGGAAGTGCAAGTACAAGACTGGCAGCTCTTTCGTTGAATACAGTGCCGAAAGCGGAGACAAGCAAATCGAGAGCTTCTGAGGCAGAGACGTTTTTGGTACCACTCTTGCCATAGTCTTGCTTGGTTCTTATACCACTCTCGATCCGCTTCCTAGTCGAGCGCTGTTCTTGATGTAGCCTGTACAGCAACGACAAGAACGAGAGCACATGCGCAGACCTCAATTGCACAAATCCAATCTTAGCGATCTCAGCCAGCCAGCCAGCCAGCCAGCCGCAAGCGGGATGACAGGAACGCTACAGTAGTCCGGACCAATTCAGCGCACACGCAGATGCACGCGGGAGCAGAGCCGGATAGACTGTCACGGATAAGCTATATCTGGGAGCTCCCAAGCTTTTGACGCCCAAGGAAGCAGCATAGATCCTAGCCGTAACCTGAGCGGTTGGACAAACAGTTGTCTCGCAATCGAGCCGGCAGACAGGGTCAAGCAATGCTCCCCATCGGGACACCACCAGCAAGGGTGAGCATGCAGCTGTTGGAGCGGGCATGATCATCGTGAACAGATCAGCCAACTTGCAAACTGACAGACGGCGCAAGATTCTGCGCAGCGCAGCTCGAGAGCAAGAGTTTCTTGACAGGTGTGACCAACAGCACCGTTCTCCGTGCTCGCAGATCTTGACTTTTTCCGGTGGTCGTCAAGTGCCAGTGTCTGCCGTTGACCCTTGCGTCGGGTCGTTGACACAGGTTTCATCAGGCTTCTCCTCTTCGAGATCTGGAGTCACCTCGGGACTTGTTTCTCGATGCAGGACGGCGAATGGCTGCGCTGAAAGACAAACGAAGCACCGCACGTCAAGACCATGTTGCCTCGGCACCGCTAGACTGGTTCCTTGGCGGATGGGCGTGTGAAGCGGTTGTCACTGAGTCAGTGTGGGACGAATTCAATGTTCGAGCAGCGCGTGCAAGTTGCTGCATGGCAAGCAGCGTGTGGTGGAATCGCATGGCAAGCGCGAATTATGCGTCAAAGGCTACGAACCGATGTAAGCAGACCGAACACGAACGGACGGCCCAGGAACGATGCATACACGATTGGACATCGGAAAATAAGCTGGCTGCCGATGTGCGCACCGTTGTGTTGGATGAACATGCATCTGTGAGAGACAAATGTGGGCTGGAAAAGTGTGTCATATGTAAATCGTGATTGTGTAACAAAGTTGTTTGGTAAGTTAGCAAGCATACCGTATAGGGGACGGGATTGGCGGAGCTGGAAAGGTGTCAAATCCAAACTTCTCTTGCAACCAAGCATAAAGCACGAAGGTGAAGTTAGCAATTCGTGATTCGTGATTCACAGATCGAAAAACTTGACAGGTGCCATTCACGATTCGTGATTCGTGATTGTTTTTCACGTTTCGTGTTTCGACGTTATCAAGGCACGAGGCGAGAATCACGAATCAGTCGTGAGTGAGTGAATCACGAATGGAGTCACGAGTGATTCACGATTCACGATTCACGATTCACGATTCACGATTCACGTTGCGGCCCGGCGGCAGGCGGGCAGGCCAGCTCGTCGATACGCCCGCTTTATCAGCCCTCGTGCCTGGCTGATGCGTAGAGACATTACATTGATATTGCTGTACTTGCTATGTTCGACATGCCTCGCGCGTCTGCTGTGCTTGGATAGCAGTCGCCTTGCTGTGTCGGTTCGTCGATCCGATCGCTCGGGCGTAAGTTGGGACGTCGTTTCTTGTGGGATCGATGCCGAGCGGGTTTGTTTTTCCGATCTCTTCTGTACACTCACTCTTTCCGCGCTTCATCGCCTGTCTCTACCAAACACCTCAGCTTCACCGATATACTATGCAGTGTGTCAGGCAGTGATGACCGAGGCCCGTCGCAGTGGATTCTCGCTTTCCGTGCGAAACAGATATCGATGTTCCAGACGTCTTTGGTGCTGTTGTCACTATCCTCTATCGACAGCAGAGAGGAGGCATGGTGATGTTGGAGGCGGACAGTGTTCATGCAGCCCACCGTTGATGCAGGAACCCAATGAGAGGGCGCATCGATTGATAAGCAGAAAAGACTCTCTGTGTGGGCAGCATGGTGATCCATCGTTTTGTATTGGATGAATAGAAACAACTTAACAGCACCGAGAAATGCACACGGCACATGTGGCACATGGCACGCAGCACGCAGCACGCGTTCGGGGTACACGCACGACGGTAGCATGCGTCACGTGTGTGTTTATCCGAGGGGGGACCAGATCTGTGCCAACCGGAGCTCAGCACGAGCTCAGTCGTCTGCCCTCTTTGCGTTTGTTTCTGTGCGGCTGTTGATATGTGTAGTTGGAAGACGAACAAGCCAGGATCATCGGTGTGACCTTTTCTCAATCCGATCGAGAACCTCTAACCGTGAACCACGAGTAACGCCTATACTGTACATGTTCAAACAGAGTAAAAAAACTGAAAAGACAAAGAAAAGATGGGATAAAAAATTGCGCTTACACTCGTCGATCTAAGGCGATTTACAGTATCGGGCATGGATCTTCGGGTCGATCGATGGACGACGTCGATTCGAAGATGTGCACCAAACCCTGTTGGCCCATTTCCGCGCACAACCGGCATGGGCGAGCCAACGGTTGCACCACAACCAGTAACGACGTGCGTCATTAATGGTACAGTCGCAGTCTCAGGAGTGGTAAGTTGTGAATGACGTGCAGGTCCGCATTTGCAAAGTGTGCACACCAGGACTGCAAATCAAGCAAAAGAAAACGAATCAATTTACAACATCTGAGCAGTCAAGCATGGCTACACGTGTGAGGCTCTCTGGCTCGAAAGCAGTCGGACATGGTGTGCATGCCAAAACCCGGAACGCTGTGCCGAGAATCTAGCAGAGGACCCGACGATCAAGACAAAAACGAGTATTTCGAGTGGTCCAAGAGAAGCTCACTCATTTGTAAAGAGCACGCTTGGCAGCGCGAACGACGATAGCCGTGTCAGGGAACGAGAGCTTCTCGAGGTTCTGTGCGTAAGGCGTGGGCACAGCTGCACCGGTGACACGCTCGACGGGTGCATCGAGGTGGTCAAAGGCAAAGTCGTTGACAGTAGCCGCGATTTCGGCACCCACCGAGAACTGAGGGAAGCCGCTCTCGACGGTGACGATGCGGTTGGTCTTTTTGACCGAGTCGATAATGGTGTCGACATCCATGGGAGCAATGGTGCGCAGGTTGATCACCTCGGCCTCTACACCCTCCTCCTTCTTGAGGATCTCGGCAGCCTCCATGGCGTAGTTCATGCCGATCGAGTGAGAGACGATGGTGATGTCTTTACCTGCACGTTCGATCTTGGCCTTACCGATGGGGATGGTAAAGTCGTCCGAGAGCGCCTCTTGCGAGATAGGGAATGACTGACCGTAGAGGATCTCGTTTTCAAGAAAAACGACCGCATTCGGGTCACGAATGGCCGACTTGAGCAGACCGCGGCAGTCCTCGGCGGACCAAGGCGAGATGGTCTTGAGACCGGGGATCTGACCGTACCAGGCAGCGTAGTCCTGCGAGTGCTGAGCACCGACACCGGCAGCTGCACCGTTGGGACCACGGAAAACGACAGGACAAGGTACATTACCACCGGACATGTAGTAGGTCTTGGCACCCGAGTTGATGATCTGGTCGATGGCCTGCATGGCAAAGTTGAACGTCATGAACTCGCAAATCGGACGAAGACCGGAAAGAGCCGCACCGACAGCGAGACCGGCGAAACCAGATTCGGTGATGGGCGTGTCAATGACACGCTTCTCGCCAAACTTGTCGAGCAAGCCACGGGTGATCTTGTAGGCACCATTGTAGCGTGCCACCTCCTCTCCGAGGATAAAGACCTTGTCATCGCGCAGCATCTCCTCTTCCATGGCCGAGTTCAACGCATCTCGGACGGTGATCTCCTGCGGCTTGCCATCCGTAGAAGCGTTGCGGGTGCTGGAAGGGATAAAGGCGGTAAGGGCGGCAGGGTTCGTCGTGAGGCGCGAGGAGCTGGCGATGGGCGACAACGACGATGACGACGAGGTGGCCTTTTCGAGCAAACGCGAGGGCTGCTTGGCAGCGGCGGTGGTGGAGACAGATCGAAGGCCCGAGCGGCTAGCGACGTGAACACGAGCCAGGGAGGCGAAAGCGGAACGAGCAGCAACCATTTTTGCACGCGACTAGTACGAGCGACGACGAGGACGATGACGGCGAGGACGATCGGCGAACTTGGACGAGCACAGGTCGAGAGTGGGGTGGGCGAAGGAGAAAGGGGAGGAGCAAGTGCTAACGAGATGACCAACGAGATCAAGTCATGAATCGTGAGTGGACGACCGACCAGATACAGAACTTGAAACCTGTGCGAAAGCAGAAGAAATCAATCCTGAATCGCTCTGATCTCAGCAAAGCGCTTCAGCAGCAGCAGCAGCAGCAACACAAACCCACAGCGCGCCCAATCTGACCTCCAAAAGAAGAAACCAAAAAAACCAAAATGCGACAGAATCACAATTATAATTAAGTAAATTGGAAAAGAAGAAATAAAAGCAAAAACAGAGTGCGGAAGTGGAAACAAAAAGAGGTTGAACTGCTAAGCTTTTTTTTTTTTTTTTTTTGTCTTTTTCTTTTTCGTCGTGTCTGGTTCAAGGGTCTTTGAGATGCACATCGATAGGATGCGAGAAATTGGGATCCATGTGTCAGCGAGAGCCACAGTCACGAGTTGTCAGAAGTGTGGTTCGAATAACAGTCAACGGCTGCACAAATCACGAATACAAAACGGTTGCACGGTCCCTTCAGAATCAATCACGAATCACGAATAAGCTCGGAGTTTGTTCGGCCACTCGTTTTTTTTGAACATAGTCCTGCGGAAAAGGTCCCAACAAGTCACAGAGTCACAAGTCGTGAGTCGTGGGCCGTGAGCATCGTGCGTGCTTGCGCACACCTGCCAGATCTAACACTGTAGACTGCTATGCACAATGCGTGTGCGTGTGCGTGTGCGTGACATCCACGATCTTTGCAGCCGCTTCTGACCACGATGACCCGCCGCGCGATCATTGACGGGTCAGTCACGTTGGTTGACAAAATAGAATCCTCTTGGTCTCGAAAGCATGTCGTTGCAGAACTACACGATCTGCAAATTGTCATTGCAGCTAGCTGTACAAAGAAGGACGCAGAAGGACATGTCTAGACGACGGTCACAGTATCGAAGCTTGTCGCTGCCATCTCGCATTTAGCGGCAACATCGGGGCATGATCAAGAACGTGCTTGGGTTTGCACTCACGACTTACGTGCTAACGTTGTTGGACTGTTAAGACAGCTTCAGTATGCGTTGAACCAGGTCAATCGTGAATCACGAATGAGCCACGGCTCTATCCGCCTTCACTCGGCGCATGTCAGTTCGAGAGGCAGAGACTGTATTCCCAAGCAGCAAGCACCAAGCTAAAGTTATCGTGTGTTGGGGTCTCTCGGCTTGCTCAAACTTGACCGGCGAATTTCGCGCATTTCCTCAACGGAGCGGCTTTGCTCGGTGCAACAAATCACGATCAGGAACGGACAAGAACGATCGTATCGGATCGTGTCTTGTCTCGCATGCTTCCAACTACCCCGATCGATCGACACCTCAGAAGCGCGTCGCTGCATTCGCGAAGCAACTCGTGACTCACACTGCAACAAATCAAAAAATATTTCACAGTTGAGTGAGTTAGGTTATCACGGTCGTGGGTCATGTGCGAATGTGGTCTGATCACACAAATCGTGAATCGTGAATATTTCAACCAACTCTGACTGTCTGCTTGGCTGTGGTCTCGTCTGGGATTTGTCTCATTTTCCATCGCAAATCATCAAGCAAGCGACAGGCGACAGGCAACAGGCAACAGGCAACAGGCAACAGGCAACAGACAGCCGCCTCGAGACGCGGATCCTCGAATCAACTCGTGCGTGAATACTCACGACTGTATGTTGGTGAAATCGTGAATCACGAATCACGAATCACGAATCACGAATGGCAATCTTAGCTCATATTCGTGATGGATTGTTGCACGACTCTGACTGACAACTCTCAACTCTTTTTCTTTGCTCACTGAATTTGCGCTCCACACACACTCACGACTCTCTCTCACACACCTCTCTTTCTTTCGCTTGGCTTTCTGCGCATCGTCTTCATCTTCGCTCTCGGTCGTATCTCCACTTGTTGGATCCCTGGCGCTGCACTCTTCACCCAGACGGACAACCTCGTCCAACCTTTGAGGACATCGATCTCGTGAGCACTTGCCAGACAAGACATCCACATTTCTCCGACATCATCGATTCAAGCCTCTGTGATCAATCAGAGCTTCCCTCACAGAAGCACAAGTGAACAAGGGCGAAACCGCAGTCTAGTCATCGATACAACAGGAGCAGCTGATCCACTCCCATCGCAACTCGCGCTTGTCTCAGCGCTAGCGACGTGCAAGCGCATTTCTGCCTTCCAGAACACCTATTCTCTCGCTCTCACGCATCTTTCTGCCTCGATCATCCTGCTACACACACGCAGCAGCATCGACACGGCTTGCAAGCTATATCTGGAAAGATGATGGACGATCTCACCGAAGCGAGCAGCGACTACGCAGCCAACTCGTGGGTCACCTGGTTCCTCTCGACAAAGGGCAACGAGTACTTTTGCGAGGTCGACGAAGACTACATCCTCGACCGCTTCAACCTCACAGGTCTCAATGCTGAAGTGCAGCACTACCCACATGCGCTTGATCTCATCACCGACTCGCTGGAAGGCGATCTCTCGGAATCGATTCGCGACTCGGTCGAAGCGCAGGCAAAGCTGCTCTACGGCCTCGTACATGCACGCTACATCATCACCACTCGCGGCTTGGCCAAGATGCTCGAAAAGTACAAGCGCGCCGACTTTGGCCGTTGCCCTCGCGTGCTCTGCTATCAACAACCTTTGCTTCCCGTCGGTCTCAGCGACAATCCTTTCCAAAAGGCCGTCAAGCTCTTCTGTCCACGATGCGAGGACATCTACTCGCCCAAGAGTAGCCGTCACGGTACCATTGACGGCGCCTTTTTCGGCAGCACCTTCCCGCACATGCTCTTCATGGTCTATCCCAACGTCTTGCCTTCCAAATCGCCCACCGCGCAATCGCCCTTTTTGCTCACTTCCTCCTTACACCACCGACTCGATGCACGCTCGCACGCCGAACACGCAGATGTTGACGACTCGATCATGTCCGTCCCAAGCGGTGCAGGCGGTACAGGCGGTGTAGCCAACGGCTCATCGCTTTCCGGAGTTGCCTCGTCGTCGTCGGCAGTGGCCGGTGCAAGCGCCAGTGCCGCCGCTGGCGCTCCCGGATCCAATGCTGCACCCGCCAATTCAACAGCCGCTGCTGCCGCCAAGGTGGAACGCTACCGACCGCGCATCTTTGGCTTCCCCGTGCACGAGACGAGCAAACTGCAGAAATGGCAGGACAAGATGCGCGACCAGCAAATCGAGCGTCTAGAAAAAGTGGAAGCTGCCGGTGGCATTGCTACACCCGGTGCAGCTGCCTTTTTCAGGAGAGCAGCGCCAGTGCCGACAACAGCTTCGGCAGAGCCAACATCGGCGCCAGCGCCAGCACCAGCAGCAGCACCAGCCCCACCAACATCAGCACTAGCTCCAGCACCCGTGGTACCAACATCAACATCCACAGCATCATCACCTCAGACAGCAGCGTCCAAGTCCATGTCGGCATCGGCAGTCACCACCAGCACTCCATTGCAATCTGTTCCCACCAGTGCACGGTCTTGATGCGCTGCGCGAGCTCAATCTCGTTTGCATTTCATAGCCACAGCTCGCCACACTTTCAACCTAACTTGCACCTCGCTGTATACCATGTTTTGTTTCTGTCGAGTCACAATGCGCATGCTACAGCTGACTGTCTCTTGTGAGGTGTGAGTGCACATTGGATCTGAATGCCGAGACTGGCACTGAGCAACTCGTTGCGATGCGATGGCAGTTGCGCCTGAGCGTTGCGAGGGGTCGGTAAGGGTAAAAGGGGGGGGGGGGGGGAGGGAGGGGGAAAGCAAGAATCAGCTGTCTAGACCGGAGTGGAGCAAATGACTTCTGCGACGAGACGTCGGATATCGTCGGCTCTGTTTGCACCAGCTTGGAGAACTTCTTCCTGGTTGGCTGCTGCGGCTTGATCGGATTGGATTAGTCGGTTGACGATCAGTTCGAGTTTTTCGCCGCCTTGTTTTTCGGCTTTGAGTGCCGAGTGAAAGTCAAAGTGGGGTTCGAGGACCACTTTGTTGGTGATCAGACTGATGGCAAGCGTTTTCAGACCAGTGTGCGCAGCGGCGATGACTTCGGGGACGGTGGACATGCCAACGGCGTCGGCACCTACGCTCTTGAGAAAGTTGGCGTCGGCACGCGATTCGTACGATGGACCGAGCACGTAGGCGTACGTTCCCGAGGCGAGCGAGTCGAGCAGCGACAGCTTCTCGGCAGCGCGATAGAGAGCCAAACGCAGTTCGAGATCGTACGCATTCGACAAGGGCGGAAACCTAGGCCCCAGAGCCGAAATGTTGGCTCCAATCAGCGGATTAGTCGCCGTCAAAGTGGGAAGCGAAAGGTGGTCGTGAATCGACATGATCGTTCCCACCTGAAACGTATCGTTCAGTCCGCCCGCCGCGTTAGTTACGACCAGTGCCCGACAACCGAGCAACTTCATCACGCGTGTTGGGAATACACACGTTGCCGCCGAATGTCCTTCGTACGTGTGGAATCGTCCCAAACACGCCACTACCGCCACACGCTTCGACGGCGTCGTACTGAGATATCCAAACGCAAGCGACGACGTGTGGCCTTGCACGGTGGATTCCGCAAATCCTGGAATCGACGTATATGGCACATGTACCGCCGATTCCAGCGTCGATGCCAGACCGGACAACCCGGACCCACTGCAAGCGTCAAGCAAATCCCAATGGTCGTCAGTACGATCAACTAGAGTGCGCAAAACCAAACGAGCTTCCTAGACGTACCAAATGATGCCCCATTTCGGAGACGCCAATTCGGCCGGTACGGCAGCACGGATCGCTTCGACCGCCTGCTTGAACTGCACCGGCAGCGAGTCAAGGTCTACGTTGGACATATTTTCAAGTCTTTGGTCGTGAGTCTACCAGAGTCAAACTTGTTGATGGTCTAGATGAACAAGAAGCGATGCAACCCAAACCACGAGCATAGCCCAAATGTACGACTGTGGTGGACACACGTCCGTGATCAAATTTGATTCCGTGTTACACTCCGCCTCTGTTCGTCCAAGCTGCAACCAAACACCACGCATGGTTCAGGGCTCTTGCACGCTAAGAGTCTCGAGGAAATTCTCCGCCAAGCCAAGAGCCAAACGCGATTGTTCGGATTAACCGGTGCGAGCAAGAGCAAACACTCAGGCACACGATAACGTGTAACAATCGTCAATCACGATTACAGTTGCGAAGTAACTTGGCAAACACTATCCTCTGCCCACCACGCACCGACCACCGCCTCGATTAAGCTTCTCGTGGCAGCTGCCTGTGCAAGTGCCTGTGCAAGTGCAAATGCAAAAACGCGTCGCAGGCCATTTCGAATCGGATCTTCGGCTTTGCTAACTTTGTCGGCGACAGTCCCGATAAGAGGCTGTATGACGTTAGGCCAAGCACAGCGCGGTTGGGCGAGGACGAGGCGCGTATGTGCATGACCGTCTCGGCCATCTCCGAGTCGTCACGCGCCCTAATCACGAATCACTCACGACTACTGTGAAGAGAGTTGGACTCAAAACGAGTCACCGCCACCGTCACAGGCACAAGTCGTGAGTGTCGAGCACTTGATCGTGTCTTGTGTACGGCGAAACTCTTTTTAGCTCGAGCTCGGATGATTGGCGTCGATGACATTCACGATTTGTTCTGATGCACGCTCATATGACTGACGACTCGAAGAGGATCTCTATCGGAAGCATTTGCGTATGTTGATCATCAAACGATTTCTTGCAAGCTCGCGTGTGGATCGTCGTCCGATAGCATATCGACCGCGTGGATCGCCTCGTCGACCGCTCTTGTGTGTTGCTGCTGTGCGAGAGAAGCGGCGGCGATCCAAGAGGGCGTGTTGCTGCCGGTGCGGCTCATGAGTGCTGACGTGGTAGCTGTAGAGGCAGCTGTCGACGACGAGCTCGACGGGTGCTCAGCCAGCTCGAACGCTTCTTTCCAGTAATCCAATTCGCCATCCATGGCTCTACTTTGCTTGCCGCACTCTTCATCGTCAAACCAATGCAAGTCGCGTTGTGCACGTCCCATGATCCATGCACTCACCTCACAAGGATGCACCCTCCTCCTCGAAGCTGCACTGAACTCTTCATCCGAAGCGACGCTCGATGGGCGAAGAGCGGTGATGAGTTGCAAGTGCACCTTGGCAGTGCTCGCATCTGCCAGTCGTCGTCGGCGTAAGCTGCGAAGCCAGTGCCGATACTTTTCCGTATAGCCGACGTAGTCCTTCTCGGCATGTCCCACCAGCAATACCGCTTCAAGTGTTGAGCATCTATCGATAAGAATCTGAAGCGGGTTGATGCTTCCTGACAGATCGAGTTCGACCGCCTCCGCCTGAGCGCCAAGCTCGGACTCGATCGGAAGAGATGATGCAGAAGTGACAACCATTGGAACAACCAGACCGAGCTTCTTGAGCTTGGGTAGGCAAGCCAGCATAGTGGCTGTGTTTGGCGTGAATCGAAATCGTGGTCCATGGAGCTGCAAATGCTCCAAGTTGCTCCACCGTTGCGCGAGCCAAAAGTCGCGATGCAGGTCTCCACCGTAATGCCCCATCAAACAGCTGTACGCTCTGAGCCTATTGGGAAGTTGTGCAAAACATTGCTGTAGTCCGCGTGGAACGCCTTCCAAGTGCAGAGTCTCTAGTGCGTGGCAATGCGAGAGAATGATGCGGACGAATGGAAGCAGATCCTTTTCAAACAGCATCTGCGCTTGCGAGGCGTCGAACAGCGCGGGACCGTAGCCGTGCTCCATCCAGGGCTGGCTGCATGCGCGCACGGTCAAGCTATACACCCTCGTTCGAGCCAACGCTCGGATTCCAACGCGATCCTGATCAAGCGATACGGCGAAAGAGCGAATCTGGTGCAACCCGTAAAGACACAGCTGGGGCAGAAGGAACATGGACAGCACTGCGCGATGACAGGCTCTACTGACTCTCGCCAGCTCTAAGAGCCGCTTGGAACGCTCATCTTGGCCATTCAGGCAAACCTCGTGCGCAGCCAACAGCACCATGTCCACGATGAGCTCCACAGGAAGCCGAGCATCTCCGCGTACGCGATGCTTGAATTCATGCCTGTTCGCACCGCCGCCAATCGTCTCGATGTATTGTCGCGTAAACACAGCCGTTTTCCTTCCAGCCTTCGAAGATGACGCGACTGACGTCCATGATGCATCGTGTCGCGCAAAAGACCAGAACGAGTCGGATATTGTCATGTTGGAGATCGAATCATAGATGCCAAACTGCGCGCAACGTGAGAGTTACGCTCCAATGAGGCACTTCTTGCAAGATCGAAGTCCAAGCTTGGTTGCGAAGCGTTAGTTGCGAAAGATGGTCAAGATCCAAGAATGCGTGGGTATATCCAAGATAGTTAATCGTGGTCGTGAAGCGAGTTGAAAAACTTGGGCTGCTCGTGATCACGGAGCATGTGGGCAGCCACAGCTGGCGTGGATTTTTCCATCGGATTCTGCTGAGATCATCACCCTTGCATCTCGCACAAGCACGTATCGCCATGGGCTCACGCGCGCTGGTCACAGCACAGCATTCAGCACGTTCAAAATAGTGAGAAACAAGACACAAGACTGTCATTGAGTGCCAAATGCGAGAGACATGCAGATACCGAAGCGTAACAGAACCAAATGAACAAGAGCCAAAGAATAAAGAGCGTGTACGTCCATGCGGTTTGGATATAGGAAGCTTGCTTTTGGCGTGCAGCGCAAAGCTAGGCTTCTAAACGGATGAGAATCAGAGGAAACAAGAGCGCGAGCGGGGCAATGTGGAAGCCGAATCTACATGGCAACACAGTTGCATCCTCCACCGGCGGGTGCATACGGGTCTTCGCCCTTGCTGACGGGTCCCCACACGGATGGCACCAGATAGTCGCGCGTGCTCTTGCAGTAGTTGATCAGACTGGCGGAGTTGACATGGAAGAGAACAGAAGGCATACAGTCAATGGAAGCTACTCTTTAATGATGCATACCGGTCCCAAAGGCTGTGCAAAAAGACGACATCGCAAGCTGACTACGACACTTTGCAAGCGCCCCAACGGGAAGCACTCACCTCTGACTTGCCTCTGAGACACGGATTCGAGGTCGCTCCAGGTCCTCTTTCAAACGCTGGTTGTGCTCTGTTAGTCTGCGCAGCTTGAGCTCCGACATGGACTGTTTGTGCGGCTTGACGTTCATCTTGATGGTATTGCTTGTCGACTTGAAAGTTTTGCTTTGCACAGTATCAGTAGCTCTTCTGCTGGCGCTTTTCAATAGCGATGACGCCAAACAACGACTTTGAATGCGATGTGAGCGATGCGAGTGGCGAGATGGAGTGTCCAAGCGAAAGCAAGAGCCGTTCGCTAAACGCAGATGAGAGAGACTCACTCACGACTGCTCATGGCTCTTCTCCGCAAATCGTGAATCGTGAATCGTGAATCGTGAATCGTGAATCACAAATGTGAGTGAATTACGACTCGTGAAATCACCAAGCTACGATGGAAACAGTGCGCATTTCTTGATTTGGCTTTTATTCGGCCGTGTGAGTGAGATTCAGCATGCCTGTGGAGGCACAGGCAAGGCACGCACGCGGGATTCGTGATTCGTGATTCAGATTTGCTTTTCATATATGTTAGACCGTTTTAAAAGGCCGATCAAACGTCCGCTTCCATGACCGACCGACGGGACCGAGTCAGACTCACGACTGGATTCACGTCACGAATCACGAATTATCAGCGAAAAAACAAATCAGATCTCTTTGTGCAACCGCCTGCAGCGATAAGAACATGATTCGCACAAATCAGCAACGAACGCGGTTCTTTCACTGTGACTCGTCGAGTCAACCTGGTGTCGGTTCATGCAGCAGCACAAGCGGTTCAACCTTCACGCTTGGCAGGTTTCAGAAGAAAGCCCAAAAAACAAAACAAAAAAGTCTCCACATGTGATTCCACTTGACCGAGAGAGCCTGAGAGTTCGTCGTCCTTGTCGTCGCTGCCCCTCGTCAACGCTTGTGCCTACCATCATCATCATCACCGTCCTCTAGCTCTTTCCTGCACTTTTCTTGACATCTTCGAGATAGAAGACGACTGTCGCAGCTAACTGCTACAGTATTACCCACATCTACCCTCTTCCTTGGATCTCTCGTGTTGTCGACATTGACTTTTCTTCACGGTATGTAGCTCTCACTATCTCCTCTACAGCTCTATTTCGACGCAGCGCCAGCTGGATGACACTGTACATCGAAACGTATGGTGGAGACCAATCAAATCTCCAGCTGGAACGGCTCTGCAGCCCTTTTCTTCCTCAATGTCGAGGCGAGCAACTTGGACGACCTGTGAACACACTGACTCACAATCTTTGACACTGCTATATCTTTCACCTCGTATCTTCGCATGAAACTTGCATGATACTTCAAAACTTCACAATCGGTCTGCTACTCGATCCGTTTCGACTCGTTTTGCATCGTACAACTTTCCCTTGGTCCACCGGAAACCACGCTGATGCACATCTTGGCACGCAACTCTACCGTATGACTGCGTTCGGCTCGGCTGATGCTGCTCCGTCTGACCTCTGCTGCCATTCGCTACCGTCGATACATGCAACGTTGGCGATGTTTGCGATCGACCATCGTGATCATCGTCTCCAACTGACTTCTTGTATGGGGCGGCTTTCCGCTTTTCATTATCCTTCTTCGCATCCGAACCCTTTTTTTTGTGATGGTGACTGGCACCATCTCGCTCTAACACGTCCTGCTTTTCCCGCCGCGTCTTCTACGTCGCCTTTTTCGGCTGCAACCGCGGCTGTTTTGCCTTGACGCGGCGCACGCTTTGGTTTGCTTTTTTTTCTTGGTTTCTTCTGGTTGGGTGACTGTATGCCCGGTAACCTCCGCCACGCGCGCTACCGATTTTGCTGATTGATCAATCTGATTGATTTGCGACGACGGATCTTTCCGCGCTGGCTCATTGGACGGCGACATGGCTTTGTGACTGCGAAAACTATTTTCCACCCCTTGCTGCCGCGCGGCCGTGCTTGCGCCTGGCTGTTGACTTGCTGCCCCCACCTTTGACCACATCGGCCACCATTCGGCCTTTTCTCGTCTTGCTGATGTTCTTCCCTGCTTGATCCTGATTTGACTCGCACCATCCAATCCGCGTTGTCGCATTCACGATTGGCCCTCTCGTTCACCTTGGTTTGCCTTGGGCTCGGTTCGACCCCATCCGATTTCGCCCTTCTTCTCAACCCTTTGCAAATCCCTCCGAATTGGCGTCCGCTCCATTTGCCGCCTTTTATCCTTGCGTCGTCTCATCACTCAACCGACTCGTTTCAACAATTTTGTTTGTCATCATCCTCATCCTCATTCGCGTCCGTCCTACTGACCACCATCCTTTCAACATCCTCATTGCCCGCAAGTAGATGTCCACGGCTCGTCTCAGCACAAACGCTTCCGCCCGAGTCTTTGCCTCTTCCGCCCGCTCTTACTCGACCTTCTCGTCTCGAGTCGCTCGCAGCCCCAACACCCGCACTGCATTCCAGAACGTCTCGTTTCTGGCTTCCGCTCGCATTGCCACTGCCACCACCAACTCTTCTCTCTCGTTCGGTGTCAACACCCGTCTTTTCTCCACCACAATGACTGCCCCAGGTAAGTGCGTCCAGCTTTACATGTCTCTTCAGAGCCAATTCCTCGTACATTACTCCGCCCTAGCTAGGATTTTTTGCCATGCTTGTACGCCGTTTGCACGCCGCTCAACCTTTTCCAGTGCTTTATTGCGCATTCGGCTAGCCTGCATTACGAGCGACAGGGATCTATCCTACTCCCATTCGCTCGGACTAGCTGGCGGGCTGACTGGCAGGCACGATAGATGTGCAATGTGCCAGCCTACCAGCCGGCCATGCACATCTCTGCAGGCGATCTTTCAGGATCTTGGCTATATCATTAAACCGACACTCCTAACGTTATCTGTTTTGGGTGGCGCATATGGCCGAATCTTGTTTGGCTTGAGCGAGGGGAGACAGGAATAGTGGAAATGCTTTGCCGTTGTTGTGTTGGATTTTGGTCGAATTACCACCAATTCGACCATTACGATTTGACAGCAGTCAACCTTTAAAACACGAAACATTGAATTTTTAAACGTCACTTTTAGGCTTCCGGCATCTTGTCGCGCCGGAAGTGACGGCTCAAGTGCGCTATTTCTTGCGAATCTGGGCCGAACGCGCGTTCAGTCAATTGGCAATAAGACTTCGTTCCATCTGTCGAATCCACCTCGCCGTTCCTGGATTTCTATCTCCCTCCCGGCCACCTCTTCTCCTTTACTGACGTCTTCATCCTGATCTCTACCTTTGCGTGTCCACCCTTCGCATCTGCCCGCCCGCCATGTCCATCGTTCGTCCACGTGGTTTGGCCCCGCCAGCCAAGATCAAGGTCTCCAACCCTGTCGTTGAGCTCGACGGTGACGAGATGACGCGTATCATCTGGCACAAGATTCGCGAGGACCTCATTCTTCCCTTCTTGGATATCGAGCTCAAGTACTACGACCTCGGTATGGAGCACCGTGATGCTACCGACGACCAGGTCACCGTCGAGGCTGCCGAGGCCATCAAAAAGTACAAGGTGGGTGTCAAGTGCGCTACCATCACACCCGACGAGGCTCGTGTCAAGGAGTTTGGCCTCAAGAAGATGTGGCTCTCGCCGAACGGCACCATCCGAAACATTCTTGGCGGTACCGTGTTCCGTGCGCCCATCGTCCTGGACGACCTCCCTCGCCCGGTTCCCGGTTGGACCAAGCCCATCGTCATCGGTCGTCACGCGTTTGGTGACCAGTACCGCTGCCAGAACTTTGCCGTCGACAAGGCGGGCAAGTTTACTATGGAGTTTACGCCTTCCGACGGCTCGCAAGGTCAGAAGTGGGAGGTGTTCAACTACCCCGAGGGTGGTGGATCGGGTCTCGCCATGTACAACACCACCGAGTCGATCACTGGTTTCGCCCACTCGTCGTTCAAGATGGCACTCGAAAAGAACATCCCGCTGTACATGTCGACCAAGAACACCATCCTTAAGGCATACGACGGTCGATTCAAGGACATTTTCCAGCACCTTTACGACACCATCTACAAGAAGGACTTTGAGGCCAAGGGTCTCTGGTATGAGCACCGTCTCATTGATGACATGGTTGCACAGATGATCAAGTCTGACGGCGGTTTCCTCATGGCGCTTAAGAACTACGATGTAAGTATGGCGGTGCGGATCCGTGTCGACGGCGTATCAGAGCACTGACGTGACTTGTACTTTCGTTTGCTTGATCTTTGTCTTGTTCAGGGTGACGTGATCTCGGACATCACCGCGCAAGGATTTGGATCGCTCGGAATGATGACGAGCGAGCTGATCACACCCGATGGCGACATCATGGAGGCCGAAGCAGCGCACGGTACTGTCACCCGTCACTACCGTGAGCACCAGAAGGGCAACGAGACGTCGACCAACTCAGTGGCATCCATCTACGCCTGGACTCGTGGTCTTGCCTTCCGTGGCAAGCTCGACAAGAACGACGACCTGATTTACTTTGCCAACGCTCTTGAAGAGGCATGTCTTGATGCTATCAGCGCCGGAAAGATGACCAAGGATCTCGCTTTGATCTACCACGGCAAGGGCATGAAGCGCGAGCACTACGTCACGTAAGTTTTTCAATTTCGGGTTTCCTCCCTGTATGTTATTTTGGCGCCGTCACGCTTGCTTACACGAGGTTCCGTCGCATTCTTTCTTGACACAGCACTATGGAGTACATCGATGAGGTTGCGAAGCTCCTCAAAAAGAAGCTCCAGACTCGCGGCATCGAGGCTGGCAAGCTTTGATCGATCGCAGCATTCTCATTCGTCTCATTTTTAGCAAGCCCGATCGAGGGCCGAGCATTCCAAAATATTCAACGTTGCATTTGGTCCACTCGCGATTTGCGGCATCGGGGCCTGTGCGAGTGTGAGGGTGAAGAAGTTGGCAAGATTCGTGATTCACGATTTTGGAAAAAAAAAAAGAAAAAAAGAAAAAAAAACAAAACAAAAAACGGTACAGCTGCTAACTTAAGTTACCTTAGCGACTACAACTTTCGCTTCTGCGGATGGATTCAGAGAGACTGGAGAAAGGCAGGGGCGACTGACTGTCTTGCTCGTTCTCTCGCGCGCTGCAACGTGTCTCGCGTTGTGCAGTGGATGACGACAAAGGTAATAGCTCTGGACTCATCTTGGCTCGACACAAGGAGCCGACATCCTGCCCGTTGTCTGATACCGATATGGTAGATCGGGCGGTGTCGCATACAGTGCATCCAGTGCTTGACTATCGGGCTGTCGGTCCATGTGAGACACATTCCTGTGATCGGTGATTTGCCTGAAGCCAGGTAGACGTGCGAGCAATCGCGAATTACTTGTCTCGGCGACGACGGCTGGAGTTCAGATTGTGTCCGCCTTGGACAGCCAGCAAGAATGTGCTCACATCCACGCCTACCCAGCCTCACAAGCTGACCTGGTCGTGTATACGGCACTCTATGACGATAGGGTGTTCACTCGCGACCTGAAACAAGCCGACTCCGTCGGAACGAGGCTGACTCGTCGAAGATGGCCCTCAAGCTTCAGCGTCTGCGTACAAGGCACACCATCCAGCTCACTCAGCCCCGCCAAAGCTCAACGCTACACGCGCGTTGCCTTGATACAGATGAGAAATGACCTAATCACGTAGACCTCCCTGGTGCGACATCAGGCTGTGATGATCGCAGACGACATCTTGACATGCTTGACAAGCAAAGTACATGGTGCACTACGCATACGCTTTCGCAAAGACGAGTGAGGGCGGTGGCTTTTGCAGTTCATGCTGTGGCTCAGTGCTGGGTTTCACATGCTTTGTTCAGCCCGGCTCTGAGCATGGCGTATGTCCTAGGCACAGATTTTCTGTAGAGCAGCACACCACATTCCTCACCATCCATGTCTGAGTCGGCTTGCCAACGCACACCGCCTCGGCTCCGTCGACTTGTCCCATCACCGATAAGGCAAGACAGATAAAGCTTCTTACAAAAGCCGGCACCATGCGTAACCTAAACCATGAATGTTGGTCCACCTCGATGACCAATCTATAGATATGGGTACCGGTCTTGGCACACACCGCTCGCAGCTTCCACTGTTTCGTGTTTGCGCGTTGCAATCACGAATCGTAGTGTTGCTAGCGTGGGTGCGAAGCGAGCAGAAATTGACAGCGGCAACATGGCGATCTCGTTCACACTCCGCTACAGACTCTGCTTTTTCCACCACCGAGAAGCGGGGCCAATCGAACCGGTCAGCATAACAGTCTGTGAGTGAAAGTAGAAGCGCAGGTTACACAACAGATTACGAAAATGCATGAATCCGCGTGCCCCACGCCCGGCGCTATCAAATAAACCGGGATTCACGATTCGTGATTGTGACGTTGGCGGCGTGCCTCGCTTAGATGACGGTACAATGCATGCATAAGTTCCAGCAAAAAGGGTGGCCAACGAGCACATCGGCTTCGCGCTTCTTCGATTGTCAAGAAGTACAAGGAGGCTCATCTTGATGAAAGTTTCGATCGGAACGTCTTGGCTTGCAGGAAAACCGAGCGGGCAAAATCTCTTATCTAGCAGGTGATATATCAGGCGACGTGCGCATGATAGAAAGGAAGGATGAATCTCTTTCGATCGAATCAGCAGCAAACAGCAGCAGCGAGGTTGTGAGATGCATGAACCGCGGTCGATTGACAGAACCAACAGTCGCAGTACAAGCGTAGCAGCCGCCAGACAGCTGGGTACCGGCGACTCAAAGATTTGCAGCTCGAAGCTCGCGCATGACATCGCCCCAGAAGAATCGTGAATATTTCGCTCATGCTCTTCCTCAAGACTAGCACCAAAAGCCGGTGCGTCACAGACAGGAAGAGAATCACCGACCTGGTACCCTGGCATATCACTGACCAATACGATCATATCGTTGAATGCATGTGTGTGTATGAGTGATTCTCGGCGAAACCATAGACTAGGTAGCCTCAAAGACCATGACATGGCGCCGCAACTTCCATTCCGGACCGAGTATCTGATTCTTATCTCTTTCTTCCGGAAAGATCTCTGTAGGCGCACACGTCCAACCGAGGCTATGGTTCTTCTAGTCCTCATTTGATTCCTTCCTTCTACGTTCTAGTGGCCAGCAATCGCCAGTACCAGGCCGACTAGAACCATGCTTTCTTTGCAGCTAGCACCTACCTGTTGCGTCGCATAAGCGCCAATCGTGACTGTTTCACACGTATTCCGCCTTGCTCTTGCATTCACCTTTGCCCAACCATCTCTGACTCGCTTGCTGCTGTTGTGACCCGAACTGAACGAAGTGAACGAACTGAGCGAACTAAACGCTCGTTGGGGGGAGGTTTTCTTGGCACCCTGCCAATAGGTCTCGTGTCTCTCGCATGCAAGCGCTTATATTTCCCTTGTGCATCTTCGCATGCACCACGATCCCCCCAGAGGTCATCGCAAGTGCTTACGTAGTAGCATGTCGATAAGTGTTAACGTGGTTAACCGATGCAGACGCATTAAGATGTGTGTCACAGGGAGATGCATTAGCGAGCAAGAGCTACACCCTACAATAGGCTCATTACCTGCTCACTGACCAAGAAATCTGTTCCAAGAAGCTCTGTAGCTCTGCGGACCTGTACCGATCTCGATCTGAACTGCATGTCTTGCTTATCCATTGAAGCTGTTCGTGTTTGCTGTGACGGTTGCTGCAGTGACGACGACAACAACAACGATGCTCGAAGCTGTCGGGAGGATCACCACATACAGCGAAGATCTTGTCGTGTACTTGGAGCTCTTCTTCCGTGAACTTGCCTTCGTT
This sequence comes from Mycosarcoma maydis, assembly GCF_000328475.2. NCBI lineage: Eukaryota > Fungi > Basidiomycota > Ustilaginomycetes > Ustilaginales > Mycosarcoma > Mycosarcoma maydis. The sequence continues at coordinate 384,638 of NC_026498.1, forward strand.
TGGGGGCGATCGTAACCTGTTCCTCGATGCTGCTGTGCGTTGTTCAGACCGATAGGATTTGGTCGCACGACGCGAAGAAGTTATAAAGGATCCACCATCTAGCGACAAGATACCATCTGAATCATCATCAGAACAACGTCCCTCTCTTCGCATTCCTGCCACTACTTCTCCACCCTCTCGCTTTCCCTCTCGCAGCAGCATCTCTTCACCTCTACACCCTTGAACCCCACCTTGCTTCTCCCATCCGCTTTCTTCTAACCTATCCGATCACAAATATGAAGCTCTCCTTCACCATTGTCGCCACCGCTGCGCTTGTTGCCTCGTGCACCTTTGCCGCTCCCACCCCTGCCTCTTCCAAGCTCGCCACTCGCTACGATGGCGACATCATTGACGAGACCAATGCTGCCCTCAAGGACCTTGGCCTGAAGAAGCGCTACGATGGCGACATCATTGACGAGACGAATGCTGCCCTCAAGGACCTTGGCCTGAAGAAGCGCTACGATGGCGACATCATTGACGAGACCAATGCTGCCCTCAAGGACCTTGGCCTGAAGAAGCGCTACGATGGCGACATCATTGACAAGACCAATGCTGCCCTCAAGGACCTTGGCCTGAAGAAGCGCTACGATGGCGACATCATTGACGAGACCAATGCTGCCCTCAAGGACCTTGGCCTGAAGAAGCGCTACGATGGCGACATCATTGACGAGACGAATGCTGCCCTCAAGGACCTTGGCCTGAAGAAGCGCTACGATGGCGACATCATTGACGAGACGAATGCTGCCCTCAAGGACCTTGGCCTGAAGAAGCGCTACGATGGCGACATCATTGACGAGACGAATGCTGCCCTCAAGGACCTTGGCCTGAAGAAGCGCTACGAGGGTGATGTACTTGATGAGATCAATGGCTGCCTGACCAGCCTCGGATTTCGCAAGCGATATGAGGGGGATGTGCTTGACGAGCTCGCCGCCGCTGAGAAGGAATTCGGCGTGCGCAAGCGCTACGAAGGTGACGTTCTCGACGCTGTCAACGGCTGCCTCAAGTCACTCGGCCTTTAAAATTCCCACCTTGCATCTGCTGTCAAGGGAACAACTCTCTGATTCTGACGTCGGCATCGGGCTCCTCTTTTTCACGATAGAACTCACAACAATTTGAGCTCCAGAACCTCTAAAGTGCTGTTGCAGCCAAACATTGTCTGATACCCACTTCCTTTCTTTCCCAATCCCTGTACGCTCTTTCTCGCTCACAACCTCTACTGTTTCATCTGGATACACGGTTCATTGTGTGACACGAGTGTGACGTTTTCACAAGCTGGTCTTGCGTATAGCGGTCTGGGTGATAGTAGCTAGTGCAGGGCGATAGTGTGGAGTTAGTGAACCCTCATGGTTATCTGCAGTCTGAGTCAGCTTTCCGGCGTTCTTACGCCTTTCAGCCACCGATTTGCACGATTAGATAGTCGATTCCATCGCCATCAATGACCTAAGCGCACTGATGCAATCCCGAATCAACGAGTTCTCGCACGCCAACGATTCGAGACTACGAGTTTTCGAACGACGTTTAGATTGCATAGTGTCTATCCAAACGTGAAATCCTCCGGAACATTCACGATTCACGATTCACGATTTGGATTGTGATTAAGCGAGATTTATTGGCGTTCGCAGGCGCTAGCTCGCGTATCTCGCTTGTTCAAACTTGCTCTGTTTGACAGGTTTCCTCACATATTCCCAACACGTCTGAGACGGGAGCTGTTGCTGCTAATTTGCCTGGTAGAATCATCAGAAATTCCGAGCAAGCGTCACAAGTAAATAATTTAAATTGCACTAAGTTAATCGTGAATGATGCGAGCAGGCGTTCCGATGGCGCCCGCCGGCTGTCTTGAATCGACATACGGCGGTGTCATTGTGATTGCCGCGCCAAATACTGCATTGGTCAGCTTGCGCCAGAGGCGGAGAGTCTTGTTTGGTGTCTCACATACGCGGTTTGATCGCCGAGCATGATGCACTTGAGAAGTCGCGGTGCAGTCAAGCATCCTTGCCGCGCCTGGCTCTCGTTAGGGTCCAGGTCAGAGCCTTCGGTTAGTAGATGGTATTGAGTCATGAGTGGGCCCATTTGGTTCTTCTATGCCTTCACATCAGTCTAAGGGCTTCCTGAGACGACGTTGTCAGTTCATGGTACCACGTTCAAACCGACGCCGATCGCCGTGAGCGAGATAGAAGTTCCCAACACGCTCGGCTCGAGGCATCATAGTGTACTATAATGGCGTCTTGGAGCCCTCAGAGGAAGCTGCTATATCGCACAAAATAGTATATTCCACTGAGACGTTCGGTGCTGCGTTATCAGAGGAGCTTGCTTATGATCTCAAACGCATTCAGGAGCAAGGTGCGAAAGGTATATAAGAAGCACATCTTGGATCCCGGTTGCTCAACTCTCTCCATCCCATCAACCACTTTGAATTCTCTCATAACTACAAGATGAAGCTCACCGGGTACCTTGCCATCGCAGCTGCAGTCGCTGTTGCCGGCAGCTTCGCTGCTCCTATTGCTGACCAGGCCTCAGCCCTCGAGTCCCGCGCCGCATCCAGCGCTGTCACCGAACAGACCATCGACAGCGTTTCCTTTGACAAGCGTTTCGACTCGGCCCTCGGGGCCCGCACCATTGACCCTGCCGCGCTCTCCGCCGAGATCCAAGCGATCCTGGCCAAACTCGGCAAGGACAAGCAATTGGTCGTCAAGTACCTCTACTGGATCCGCAACGTAATCGGCTACAAGAAGAAGCACCTTCTGGAGGAGCTCGAGTCGCTGCTCGAGAAGCACGGTCTCAGTGGTCTTCCCGACTTGGGCGACGGAAAACTGCCCGATGACATCGAGGCAATCTTCAAGGAGATTGGTGGTGCTAAGAAGGAGATCATCAAGTGGCTCTACTGGGTTCGTAACGTGCTGGGCTACAAGAAGAAGAAGCTGCTTCACCAGCTCGAGGATCGCCTGCACAGCATTGGCGTCTTAAAGCGTGACTTGGAGCCTCGACAGGATATCGGTGCCGCTGTGACCGGTTTCCTCGACAGCATCAACCACATTGGCCCCGCCACCCAGGGCGGTAAGAACCCACAGTGGCTTTGGGACATTATTCCTGAGACGGTCGAGAACATTCTCGGCCCCCTCGACGGTATCATCTAATGCTTTTCCATACCCCTATGCCGCGTAGGTCCTTGTTTTCCTCGCTCTTACAGACTCTCTCTTTGTTCAGCTAGCTTCTCAGGATCAATAGTTCACACTCTTTTCTCATGCTATACGTGTGTCTTGAGTTTGATCGTCCATGCATAGTGTTACAGTTTTCTTTTGCTGAATTATGTGGAGGCCCAACATATCTCTGTCTGATCCTTTGACGAGTGCAAGGTCTCGATTCACCTTTTTCCATAGCGTCTGCTGGTTCGTCCACATTCTGCTGTTGTTGAATGGCAGCATTGGCACCAGGATGCGATTTTCCCCACCTAGAGTCTGCAAATCCAAGCAGAGCGTTTGCATACACTGTCGGTGTCAAAGCAAAGCTGCAAAGCCGGTTCACAACGGTACGACGCCGAGCTTGCCGAACTTGGTCACCTCATTACAAATAAAGTGAGCAAAGCTGTACATACGAAAAAACACCAATGTCGAGCGAGTGAGTTGGAGCGACATCCAGATTCGAGTGACGACGTGCTGGTTCTGCTGGGTGAAGGTGACAAACGCGTTGATGTAGGCGTTGGCGCCCCAGCGTCGACGTTGCGATAGATAGTGCGAAAGCGACTGTGGTGGGATGGTGAAGCAAGCTGCTCGTGTCTCGAGCATTGTACGGACGGGTTTGGAACGAGAAATAATGGACCAAGCACAGTCGACGGTCCGTTCCCTGGTATTGGACTTGACGGTCGATCAAGTTGCCGTTTTGAACGTGTTTTCGATATCCCGCCGATGCCTGGCCGAGAATGGAGCCAGTCCAAAGCATGCTGATCGCTTCAGGCATACAGGCGACTCTTCAGTTGCACGTGTGTGGAATCGCTATGCGACGACTGGGTAAGCGCTTCTTGTGTGGCGCCCTGTAATTGATTCTACCGGCCCGAAAGAACCAAATCACCCCGTGGCGTGATTTGGCACAAAAACTGAACACGCTTGCTGACGCCGAAGTATACCCTCCGCGATTACAAAACCTACTGTGTACTGTCCACCAGCGTGAACATCGCAGGGAGAATTCGTCCTTTCTGTTTGCGGAAGCAAGAGAAAAACGAATTACCTCCTAGAAGAGACATGCCTTGAGCGATCCTTCGCCACATTCTGGAAGCACTTTCTACGGGAATCACAGACTCGTAAGCTTCCAGGCAACGCTTTTCAACCGAGCCGCCTCTTTATGGACAATCGCTCCATATCTGCTGTTCGGCTCCAACCGGAAGCATCTAGCTTTGCCGAACGATGCAGAGCTGAGTCTTAATAGCTGTTTCCTTCCTCCTTCAGCGCGCAGTACCCAAGCTGGGCCTGGTCTGACTGTTTGCCAAGTCGAACGCTTTTCTCACGGTACCAGACTGTCTCAGTCACTTGGATGGCCTGACACACCGCCCTTGGTTCAATGAAGCGAACGATGTCGCTGTATGTGGCGAGTGCATGCCGTGATCCGTACAGTCCGGCTGGGCAAGCGCACTGCAAGCTGTTCAAGTGCAGGGAGTCCTGTGTGACTCTTGAGTGGGATAGCTGTTGTCTATGAACGCGAAAGAGTCATTGCGCTGTACGCAAGCCTAGCTTCTCGTCGTACGTTCCAGCATTGATGCATTGAATGTGTATCAGGGGAAGAAGTTCTTATTGCATCTCTTTGTTTCTGTCAACACACTCTACCAAATGCCCTCTACCTTCTTAGGTATTCTCTTGCTTACCTTTGAAAGACATGTCATCGTCCGCCCAGCGCGCTTTACTGCCCACGCTTGGATCGGACAAAGTGTTCGTCGAGGCTTCTGCTAAGGAACATCTACGTGGCGCGCCTTCTCGCCCCTGTTCTCCACGCAAACTTCCGCACCCTTTCATCCACGAAATCATCCACCACCTCCTCCGACTCTGCCGAAACGTCCGAGAATGAGGACGAAATGCAGACCGACGAGCTCAACAACTTGAACTTTACCGCTATGCAGCGATGCTCCTCGCTCACTGCTTCGCAAGACAGCCTGTCCCCCTCTCGCGCTCGTTCGCCGAGCTGTGCCACTTTCTTCCCATCGACTTCTGCAGCTGATGAGGCTATGAGGCGCAAAGTTCCCCCACCACCTACGGTACTGTCCTCGTGGTCCATGTTGGCTTCGTTGGTGCTCATCTCATGGAACGCTTCCCGTCCGCTTATGAGGTGGTCGTTTTCGATGTTTCCGAAAATCGTAGCCAGTTGCTTCGAAAGGCTCACTGCTCCAAACGCAACCATGAACGTCACGTTCATTTAAGATCTTTGCTTTTCCATGTCGATGTGCGTAGAAATCGCGATTTAAACAAAATTTGAATCAGCTGTGAGTCCTCACAAAAAGATGCCTCCAACAAAAAAAAGTGCTCCGTACTGGGCTCGAACCAGTGACCTTCCGTTGTGTAATACTCAGTTCTAACTGAGGCACCGTGTATTAGACGGATGCGATAATCCAACTACGCTAACGAAGCAGGTTGATGTCCGGCTGGGCTGACATTGAAGTTCTATACTGTAAATTGATTTGCAAAGATATACTAGACATTGTTCCCGCCAAGATCATTTGTGGCCGGCCGCGTATCGGTGCAACCGCCACTGGGTGTCTTCGCGTAGCCACTTGAACACTTGCATGAAGGGCAGTTTAACTGTGTTGTAGTGGGCGCCGACGCACGAGGAAGCGATGATGGAAGAGAGAAATTAGGTGGTAGTGGTAGTGTGGGGGGTTTGGCCCGGGGAGCGGTTCGACCGCGAGCAAATTTGTGTCCGTCATGCGTGCTGCAGTGCAAGAGCGACATATGTAGACACTGAGACTGAGCATCGCGCTTGACTGCTGCATGGCTCTTGTCACAGTACTGTGGCTGTATGTACCGGGTCGTGCGCGCTCGACTCTCGTCATTCCGATGACACGTCCCAGTCACAGCCTGTATGCGAGGTACGCTTTCCAGCCACGCTACGCAGACGACGGTGGAGCGACGCCGACGCGAGGCTTGATCTCACCGGTCTCTTGGCTCTCGGTATGAAACCTGCAACTAGGCATGGAGCGGTATGTGCCGAGACTGTGCACTCTGTCGCGGCTGATGTCGTGGGGCTGGTCGGTGGCTATGAAGGGAAACAAGGTATTCAGCTAGACGCCAAGCACTGGGAAATAAATAGCGCGCAGATGACTGTCAAGACTATGGATCCTTTGAACAGCCAGCTTGATGCTCTTGTTTCTCCTGTATACACGTAGCTCGAATCTCTCAAGCCACTGCTTATACCGCATAGGACAGCTACCCCGTCTCTCTCGGTGCGATGCGCGCGCTCAAGTCGGTCTGGACGTCAGTCCTCGTGTGGATCGTGCTCTGGGCTCAGATCCATGCTTCGCGTGCAGTCGCAACCGATGAGCTAAATCACCATAACAAAAACGACGGATCCTTTGCAAAAGTTCGAAGACGAGCTGAACCCTTGCCGAAGATAGGAGCGGGTGGTTTTGGAACGATTCGCGGTATTGGAGCAAGCGGCGCTAGCGGTACAGATGCTAATGGTGCTCCTACTGACGGAAGTACACAAAATTCGCCAGCCGAGTCTTCCGCCCCAGCAGAAAGTGCACCTGCTCAACAACGCATGCTTCGACGAACGTCTGCTTCTGATGCGCAATTGGCTCGAGTCACTGGTGGCGTCGACCAGAGAAACGCAGCCGATCCACCTGATGCTAGCCATGAACAGATGGACAGGTTGCTGGAAGCTGTGATCATGCCCAAGGATGAGAGACATCATGCTGGTAGTTTCAAAGTCGCAGGTAAGTCCTCCGGAAAGTCGTCCAACTTCCATACTTCCAGCGGTGAAAAATGGCGCAACTGACGCAGAGATCTTGCTGACTCACTCTGTTTTGTCTCAGAGAAGAAGGCGCATCCTCATCGTCGTCTCCTACGTCCGCGTCAACTGATTCCTCGAGTCGTCGGGGAAGAGTTCATGGAAAGCGAGCCCCTTTACCATTGACGATGGGCAGATTGGGCAGTATGCTCGGCGGTGGAGAACTGGGTGGCCTTAGTAGCTTCATGCCAGGCGCAGGAGGAAGCAGCGGAGGCCTGGGTGGCCTTAGTAGCTTTATGCCAGGTGCAGGAGGAAGCAGCGGGGGACTAGGTGGCCTTAGTAGCATTATGCCAAGTGCAGGAGGAAGCGGTGGAGGAGTTGGCGGCCTCAGTGGGATGCTGCCCAGTGCAGGTGGAGTTGGAGACAGCAGCGCTGGTGGCAGCATCGAGGCAGGAGGGGGTTCACGTGGAGGCTGTCCTCCATTGTATCTCATCTTTGCTCGTGGCACAACCGAGATCCAAGGGACGTTCGGAATCGTGGGTCGACCCCTCTGTACGGGTCTACAGCAACAGATTCCCGGTACTCAGTGCTACGACACGGTCTACTCGTCCGACATGGATTACTTTATGTCTCCATCACAAGGGGCTCAGACCGCATCGGGTTACATGGCCAGCGTCTCATCGCGCTGCGCTTCGACCAAGTTTGTGCTCGGTGGCTACTCCAAGGGAGCCATGGTGGTGCACTTGATCAAGCAAGCGAACAATGTGGTGGGCGCAGTAACGTTCGGCGACCCGTACAAGATGCAGGCGGTACCGACGACTCGTAATTGGAAGCTGTTTTGTAACCTTGGCGACCCAGTCTGCGAGAACGGCATGAACGTCATGTCGCACTTGTCGTACGCCGGAGAAGTCGGTACAGCCGTGTCGTTCTTGGTGCAGGCATATCGGTCGTCTACTGGTGGCAGTAGTAGTAGCAGCAGCAATAGCGGCGCAAGTGCAAGTGATGCTGCGGGTGCCGGTGGGGCATCCAGCGGGCTCGGTGGTCTTGGTGGCCTCTCAAATCTGGGTCTCAAGAAACGTGTCTCCAAATCCTCCTCCGACCGATCTCATCACCACCAACGTAGCCGGCGCCATTGAAACAAGATTCCAATCTTTGGCCTCGTCAGTTCTCATTTCAGCATCGAGCCTCAGTTCGTTGCTTGCCGCTTTCCTTTTCTTTCGCATTTTCTGTCTGCATATCTCTTTTAGAGTCGAAATCTACGTTATGCGCTGGTCCGCACGCATTGACTTGCCAAAAGCAAACACTTTGTAAAGAGTTGCAAGCTGAGCAGATGGATGCATTGCGAGATAAAAGATAGCAGACGAGCGAGGACAAAGGACAGGGTGGGTGAAAATGTACAGGGGCGAGGGAGAAACAAGCAAGATAGTCCATGGTCGAACGGCGCGTATCAAGATAGATATGCGATTCGACTGATTAGATGCGGCGAACTGATTTCAGCGGTAGAAGGTTCGACTGGGGTTTTGGGCACAGCGATGCTATGGTGCAATGCTCTGTGCGAGTATATGATGCTCAACGGTATCGAATGCGAGGTGAAGGTCGGCCACGGTGACGGTAAATGTGGCCAAGCTGGTGTTGAATCCCGTGTCAAAGCAAGTTAAAGGAGAACAGCGGCAGCAGCTACAAGCGCAACGCACATAAAGGTGGCGGAGGCGGCGGCGCCCGAGACAAAATGTGTAGCAGAGAGCAAGGACAGGGCACCACTGGAGGAACCACCAGCGTTGAGCGCGTTGTTCGAGTTGGAGTTGTTGCCGTAACCAGGGATGGTGGTCAAAATGGTACCACGCGAGACCGAAGGCGCAGGAAGCACTTGGGATGGAGGTGGATTGTATCCGGAGATGATCTGAACGCCAGTATAGGTGGTCATGACACCGGCGCCACCCCCCGCGGCAGCCTGACGCTTTTCGAGAGGAGCGGGTGAAGGTGCGGCTGGAGCAAGCTGGTTTGCGGATGCAAGTGCGACCAACGAGAGAACAAGCGCAGCGAGCGCGAGGATGAAACTTGTCGAGCGCATTGTTGCGTGCATGTAAAGAGGCGAGTAGGATAGGCACAGCGCGTGTGAGAGAGGAAAGTTGAGATGATGGTGGACGTGATTTGTGATTCACGATTCACGACTGTTGATCGAGTTGTGAGTCGTGAATAGTGACTGTGAGTTGTGAAACGCGGAACCCCATCGACACTGCGCCTGCTCAGCCAACTGCACAGTCGTGAGTGGAGCTGGAGTGGTGTTTGCTTTCGTGACAGCTCGCCAGCCAGCCAGCCAGCCAGCGAACTTGGAATACTTTATAGTACAATTGTCAATTGGATTTATTATAATCCCAAATTAAGCCAAGCCAAGCCAGGCCAGTCCAGGCCGAGCCAAAAGCGAATTCGATTTTGCAGAATAAGACCGACGTGCTGCTAAGGCAGGGTTGGCCCCTTTTGATCTTTTTGAATTCAAAATTGCACAGCAGATGAAATCAGAAACAAGAATCGTGAATCACGAATCACGAATGCGCACACGCACGAAGCACAGCCAGATCTGTGCCGATCTTCACGCTTGGTGCCAACCAACAACCACGAACCGTAAACTCGTGACTCAATCCTAAACGCGACCAGCATCGAGCAAACGGCGATCTCACATTTGCTGAATTCACGGTTGATACTTCTATTTTTGTTTTTGGCAAAGGCGAGGCGACTCGGACGAAAGAAGAGTCGCACGGGACATTTCACTGACAAGTAAGGAGACGAGAAGCACAGAGAAGAGAAGCTCAGACAGGAAGAAAGCGAAAAAAAAAAACCTTGAAGGGACATGGCCTTGTCCTCGTGCCTCTTCCACACCATCAACTTGCTTTCTGGAAGCAATTTGCACATACCCCCCTCTACATGGCTCATCTGCGTCTGGCCACTTCTGCTGCCACTCTCGCTGCCACGATCAATAACACGCGCATTACCATCAACAATACTCGGAGCGTCTTTGCATCCTTTCCCTCGCAAACGCAATCTGGTGTTGCACAAGTTTGGGTTTCCACTCGTGTCGCTGCACGGACATTTTCTTGCTCGGTCAACCGCACTGCAAAATCATATAGGCTCAACAAGATGCCGCCTAAGAAGCAAGCCGTGGTGGAAAAGATCCGTCTGGGTCGTCCGTCGAATAACCTCAAGATGGGTATCGTCGGTCTGCCCAATGTCGGAAAGTCGTCTCTGTTCAACGTCATTGCGAAATGTGACTTGGGCAAATCGGCCAACTTCCCCTACGCTACCATCGAACCTGAAGAGGCGCGCGTGCCCGTTCCCGATGACAGATTCACCTGGTTGGCGAATCACTACAAGCCCAAGTCCGAGGTTCCTGCCTTTTTGACTTGCATCGATATCGCCGGTCTCACCGCTGGTGCCTCAACAGGTGCCGGTTTGGGTAACGCTTTCTTGAGCAACGTCAGGAGCGTCGACGGTATCTTCCAGGTAGTCAGGGCGTTTGACGATGCCGAGGTGATTCATGTCGAAGGAGATGTCAACCCGATCCGTGACATGGAGATCATCTCGACCGAGTTGAGGTTGAAGGATATCGATTGGATCGAGAAGGCGCTCGACAACTCCAAGAAGAACGCCCGCAGTGCCGGTAATGTCAGTCTGGAGGACAAGAAGAGAAAAGAAGAGGTGGGCATCATCGAAAAGTTGCTCAAACATGTTCAGGAGGACAACAAGGATATCCGAAAGGGCGACTGGACTAATAACGAGGTACGTATTTTTACCCAACACACTTGCGCGCCGCTTTTATCGCTGCTGCTGCACATTTTCCAAATGATGATAAAGAGTGCGCATCTTGAGACACTCGACTATTCTAATAACCCAGCTCGTCGATGGCCCATCAAGCCAGAATGAGATAAATAGTATCCAACTGATCCGCTTGCAGCAGCAGGCGGCGCAAGCATTTGCAGGTTAGGCAGTCTAAGTCTTGGAACATGTATACTGACGTTGATTGATCTGCAATGTGTTTTGGCGCACGCTCTCGACAGGTGGAAGTGATCAACAACCTGCAACTGCTGACGGCGAAGCCGGTGATCTACCTTGTCAACTTGTCGGAACGCGACTATGTGCGCAAGAAGAACAAGTGGCTTGCCAAGATCAAGGCGTGGATTGACGAGAACAATCCGGGGGATTTGCTGATTCCGTTTTCGGTGGCACTTGAAGAGCGACTGCTGGCGCTGGGCTCGCCCGAGGCGGAGGCCGCCGAACTCGCCACGCTTGGAGACAACATTACTGGTGCGCTAGGCAAGATCACCAAGGCAGGTTACGACGGTCTCGACCTCGTACGCTACTTCACAGCAGGCCCCGACGAGGTGCGCGCTTGGACCTTCAGAAAGGGCCTCAAGGCGCCCGAGGCTGCAGGCATCATCCACACCGACTTCCAGAAAAAATTCGTCTGCGGTGAGGTCTTCAGCATCGACGACATCAAGGAGCACGGAACCGAAGCCGCCGTCAAGGCGGCTGGCAAGTACAAGCAGATCGGCAGGGAGTACAAGGTGCAGGACGGTGACATCTGCTACTGGAAGCACGGCTAAAACCAAAAACACACACAACTCAGTACGTTTCCGTGTCAGGTCGGCCAATATACACTGTTGAACCACACACCACAGCGAGACTACCGTCTGATCGCGTTGTAACATGACCAAGGTGCATCTTGAGCCGCGACTGTTGCGGCGCTTGGTTCTCCGACGCTCGCACGCGCATGCGTGTATACACTTGGTTGTGCATATCCATCATCTTGATGAGCAGCGTGCGAGTATTCACGACTCGGTACGTGTGCATGTGCCAATGATGATCGACCAAGCAACGTCGTGTGTGGTGCCCTGTCGCATTCTGGCTGCTGTGCTTTTGGCAATGCATTGATCGCAACCCGGATGCTTTTGAATCCCGAGCACGCCGCGTCGGGCGCGATCGCACCAACATTCACGATTTGGTCTCGGCTGCATATGGTGTCTTCGAAAATTGCATAGCGTGCGTGTCGCCACAAACCATCGCCTCACGCCATGCTATCGCAATCACGAATCACGAATCCAACCTATGCTTGCCCTACCCCGCTAGAAAGCCCTGCTTCTCGGCTTTGCCAAGGTATCAATTGCATGAAGAACAGATCTCATTATGGTATATTGTTACGGTTAGGCTCACTGTATATACAGTTCACTTTCGCACTCTACCCACTCTATCAGCCGGACACACTGAGAACACACACAGCTTCAGCCACGTATCTGACCATATGATTGCGTTGGCATTCCTTTCGTTGATCCAGACTAGGCTATTGACGCTTAAGGCAACCGCTTTTGCAACTCCAAAAAGTTCGGAGTACCTGCACCGGTAACCGCATCCCAACCACTGGCCGCAGGGAAACCAGTGGTGTTGCAACCCACACTGCTACCTTGTGTGATATCGTTCAACGCGCGTGTGCCGATCCAGCGCTTGTAGATCAATGGGTTGATAAAGCCAAGCGAAGGCTTGCCTTTGCTGATCCTGTCGTCGTTCAGCAGGCCAATCACCGAGCTGAATGTAGGCGCCGAAGCCGAGGTACCGTAGATGAGGTAGTTGGCGCCCCCGATGCGGATCACGTATCTCGAACCCTGAGCAGCTACGTCCGGGTACGCACGACCCCAACGGTTGTACAGCCCCTGGTACTTGTTACCCAGCGACTTGACGTACGGCAACACGGCGTCAGCCTGGTACCAAGCCGTCGGGAAGAGGTTGCTGAATCCACCGCCCGAGTAGAAGCCAGGCAAGTCGCCATCCACCGCGATCTCTGGTGCAAAGTTCTGCGTAGCTCCCACAGTGGTAGCAAATGGGCAGCTGGCAGGGAAGGCGGGCAAGAACGTCGCTTTCCCCTTGCGCGAGTAAGCTCCATTGGAAATGCACAATCCGTCAGGACCAACACCACTGTCACCCGAAGAATACACGGTAGTCACACCGCGCGCTCCCAAAGCCATAATATAGTTGCACACCCTCAGCGCATACGCCTTGGGAACCGCCTGTTCATCGTCGCCGTACGAGGTCGAAAGCACCTTGGGAAGCTTGTCGTCCGGCAGCGAGAGGAGGTAGTTCATCTGCAACTCGTATGGCTCGTTGGTGTTGTTGACTGTATTCTTATCCGGGATGAAGGGCGGCGATCCAGCAGTGGTGTAGTAGGTGAACGGGATGGGGAAACTGATGCCACCCACCGTTTGCACGTCCAAGTTGGCTTCGGATCCCGGGTCGCTCTGCGTGTTGAGTCCCCCCGCGATGCTCTGCACGGTAAAGTTGTATCCTGCCTGTGCAGCATCGGGACGTTGCTGCGAGAGGTAGCCTGAGAAATCGGCAAAGCTAGCAAACTCGTTCAAGAAACCAGAGATACCCAGGTGAAACTTGCTCGCCGCTTTAGGCACGTAGTTGACCGTCTTGTAGAACGTTCGCAGGCACAGAGAGGTGACTTTGGCAGGGTTGCACTCGGCGGGCTGACCGTCAGCGACCTTGGCGTTGGCATCGGTAATCTCGTTGTCGTCGAGCTTCTCGACGATGATCTTGCTGCCAGCAATGTCGTTGCTGTTTCCACGAGGTTCGGTGAACAGCGTCAAGGGACCAACGTAGTCAAGGTGCTCTGAAATGTGTTCGGGGACACTGTATTCGGGTGAACGTAGAGCAAGGGTACCGCTACGCTTGTGCTCGTACAAGCCCAGGTCGGCGTTGAGCAGTTTTCTCGCCTGGCGAGCGGGGACGTGCACGGTAAAGGTATCTTTGGACAGCGAACGAGCAGCAAGGTGTTCGTCAATGTGGATGCCTGCCTCGCGCAGCCACAGTTCGACCTCGTCCACGGCTCGCTTGTGAGGCTCAAGGTAAGAGGCAACCTCTTGAGCGGAAAGGTGGCGACCGTACAGTTCATGTTCCGGGTCAGACGTCTGACGAAGCCTCTTTTCGAGCGAAGAAATGTCGCGTTGCTTGAGAGCGAAGCGAAGAGCCACTGGCTCGTCATCAGCAGCATCGGATCTTCGTACCCAATCAGCAGGCACGTTGACCGATTCTTTGATCACTAGTTTCGGGGAACGACGCACTGCTGCCGCATCGGCCATCACAGCGAGTGAGGTGAAGGCAACGAGCGCCTTGATGGTGACCAGCTTCATAGTGGTGGTAGTAGTCAATCAGAACGGCAGGTCGACAAGTATGATGTAGGTGTATGCAAGGCGAGTCTCACCTAACCGACACGAGGTGGACAAGAACCCAGGAGGGGGAGCGAGGCGAAAAGGTCGATGGTTGGGACAGCTCATTTTGTTTGCGTTCAGGGTTGTGGCTAGCTATATATGCGGCTGCGGCTATTGGGTTGAGCATGGCTAGAAGGCGGCATCTCTGAGGTGCTGCACAGACCGCTGCAACTTCCGCCGTATTACGGCAAAAGCGGCAATTGCTTGCTTCGTCCGTCGGTTACGACAATTGGTCTGCTTCCGTGCAGCAACGGATGCATTTGCGCGTATTGTAGCAGTCGATGTCACAGTGACAGCCGATGAGGTGATACAAGATGGCCAAGAGGTAACGCGGAAGAGAATCACCCGAAAGCGCCCAAGCCTAAAATACCGTCTTGGGATGAGCCCCAGCATGGCGATAGCATTCGCAATTTTGGTGAGCAGCCAATGCTCACGACTGTTGATTTGCGCGATTGCAGAGCGTTGTTCGATCAGAGAAGCTCTCGCGGATGAAAGCGAAAACGGAGCAGGGTCTTCCATAACCATCTCGCTTATGGGGGAAAGGGTGTTGGGTAGGCGGCAGTATTAACGACAAGATGGTGCTTAAGCGAGGGGGGAGGGGGATTCGTGATTTGATTTGACACTTGCTAGTTGTGAGTGTAGCTCGCCGCTACACGCTAGCTTGTCTGCACGCTCACGGCTGCTTGTTTGATGTTTGAATGAGTAACCAAAGATGCAAATCACGAATCGGCTAGAAAGGTGAGTGAGACTAACAATCGTGAATCACGCAGCTCGCCAAGCGAGCTGCAAGAGAGTTGAGTCAAGTTAAGTTAGTTGTCTCGCCAACTTGCCCCCCCACCCCCTGAGAATAGCATGCGTTCTGGTCGCGTGTGCACTAGCAGGCGTTTGTTAGCGGCAGCTTGATTTGTATCGAGGCTCATTGGCTCGTAAACATTCACGATTGAATCATGTTCAGTGCAAAGATGGTAAAAAGGGTTGGAGCGATCGATCGAACAAGATCAAGTTTGTGGGGCAACAACGTACGATGATGATTGGATGGGATTGTGATACGCTGTGCTATATCCAAGTCGATTGATTGATCGGCATGAATCAGCAGTTTGACGACATGATATGCTCTTCCGGGGTCATCGCTACGGAACTTGGTGAGCCGCTGCACTTGAGCGGCAGCTTTGCCGGATCACGGATGGCAGTGAAAGGACTGTTGGATGTTAGGGTTGTTTTTAGGGCGGTTTTGGCCTTGGCTCATGCATTCACGCTTTAGCTGCCTCACACCTTACTTGACCTAGTGCTGCGCTGCTAAGATCGCACCTTTCTGTCTGAAGAGGCGTGGTGTTGTATGTATTTTCATCCATTCGTGATTGCATATGACCAAGCGGGAAGCCTTGTCGTCGTTACTCTACTGGAGGAGAGCGCTCGACGGCGAAGCAAGGATACAGAGATCCAAGATCGAAGCCGCCTCGAGTCACTGCCGGCGGTGCGGCACTTGAATGCTCGAAACCTCCATCAATCCACAAGACGGCAGCTGTTGACTCGCCCTCGCCCTCGACGCCGCAGCCGCTGCAGACTGATAAGTCGTGAGTGCCGCTCTGTCTGTAATCGTGAATCGTGAATTAGTCCTTACTATATTCGATGGGTAAAAGCCAGTCACGAGTCCCGAGTCAGACGTGAGAGGATCGACTTGAAGCTTGACCGCTATACCAAAAGGGTGTCTAGACAACCAATCGTGAATCACGAATCGGATTTGGACTGTATTCGTGATTCTTCAACTGATCGTCGGTAGTCACGAGTGCGTGGTGGATAAAGATAGCAACAAGATAAGGGCGATTCAACATGGATCCCGAATTGTTTTCTTTTCGTGACTCACGACTCACGACTCACGACTCACGACTCACGACCCCGTGACTTCGGACTTCGAACCCGTGACGATTTATGATTAGATAATCTGTTTCTGTTGTGCGATCTACCCGATTCACTGTGGTTTGCGTGGTTGTAGCTTGGCACTTTGCTTTCTCGTTGTTGCGAATTTCGATTTGATAAGCGTCGCGTTTGGATGCGTCGTAACAGTACATGAAATAAATAAATCGTGGATGCCGAGTTGACGCATAATTCTGTCCACATGTCAAACAAAGTTAGCTTCGGTTAGTGTCGATCGTGAATCGCTGATGGGGCGCCGTTGCGCAAGCAAGACGAAAACCAAACGGTACTACGTAAACTGTCTGCATCACGTACAGTGACGAGTAGGTGTCCAGGCACAGACACAAAAAAACACACGCGAGTCGTGAGTCTCACTCGTCACTCACACTGTTGCACTGTTGCGCTGTTGCACTCGTGACTGAGACAACACCGATGATGCCACTCACCATGCAATCACGGCTCACGAATCCATGTTGACAAGCAGCAATCAAGAACTTGAGCTTACCATACGCTCCACTCGTCACTATCTTGCTGGCCGTGGCGCTCTGTTCTCGAACCATGCAGACGTGTAGAGCTTGTGTCTAGACCGATCGAATTCATGCACCGACAGCGTAAGCGTGGTTGATGGCTCTATACATTGGCGCACTTGTCGCGTCTGCGTATATCTCTCCGTCCCACTTGGGCCTCTATGCTCGATCGATTGCAGAAGACCTCGTGCTCGTTGACTCGCTGGTCCGAGCTACCTTCCCCCGACGTGAGCGATGATGTGAAAGATCAAGCTCCCCCTCCCCCTCCCGCTCCCCCTCTTCCTCTACGCTCGATCCATTGCAGAAGATCTTGTGCTCGTTGGCCGTTCGTTCGGTCTGGATTAACTTCCAACACGTGAGCGACGATGAGCGAGGTTACCTCTTAGAGTTACTTGCAACGTACGCTCGATTGATTGCAGAAGACCTGCTGCTCGTTCGGCGCTGGTTCGCTCGTCGGCCTGGATCAACGTGCAACGATGAGAAAGCTTGTTAGCAGAAAACGACAACGCCGAGAGGAAAAGCTCCAACGCCGAGACCAAGCCAACATGCCAAATTTTTTTACTCAGACAACAAGATTGACGATTCCTGTTTCACGATTGTGTTGCTCTTGCAAGCCAGCTTGCCAAGCCACTCTGTGATCATGCCTAGTCGTCTATTGGCACTCTCAACACGGCGCTCGTAGCAGCTAGCTGATCGAGCAGTCCATATAACATGCGTCGTGTTGTTTGGATGATATCCTCTCTGTTCGCATTTCCCGCAGAAAATCCCACCTTCCTGACAATGAAGCCAACCTCGGTAGCTGTGTGCGCTGCGGCTGCAGCCGCGGTATTGGCAACCAGCGTCTACACCGCACCGCTCGATGGCACGGAACCTCAACACCTCACTCCGCGATACGTAGACGGCTTGGTCGCGCCCTCGGGCTACACCTACAGCTGGGTCGTCGGTGGTCGTCGTATGGCTCTGGATGCCAAGGGCGACAACACGTACCTTGCGCATACCACCATCTCTAAGGATTCAGCCAGAACCACGCAGCAGAACGTCAATGATTGCATTTCCGTCTGCGAAAAAACCGTGAGCTGTACCATGGCGAGCGTGATCCGATTTAAGAATTATTCCGAGGGCAATGTGATTTGCGCTGTGTATAGCGCCACTGCACCAGAGAGCAAGGCCAAGTATACTACCGGACCTTTCTGGGGATCCGGAGAGGTTCAGGCGAGCTATACGTTTACGCGGAATGCAGGGCAGGTCAAACGCGTCAGCAGTACCACTTCCAGGGCGGCGACTCAGACGACGACTACTTCGAGAGCTTCGTCTGCTTCTGCCACCGCTAGCGCAACCTCAAAGACTACTTTGAATACTTTGGCTTCCTCGACCAGTGCAAGGTCCTCCACCTCGGCAGCCCCGACACCTTCTGCGGTTTACAACCAGTGGCAATTTGTGGATGTCCCCGGAACCACGTGTGCGGACGGCTCGTCTACCGGGATGGCGATCAACCTTCACGCTGGATCCACGGACCTGATCATCGGGCTTCAAGAAGGTGGGTCGTGCTACGACTACAAGACGTGCTACGTCGACAAGCGCGCGTACTACATGGATTCCGGCTTCTCCAACTCGACGTTTTGGACCAAGAATCAACCCTCGACGCTGAACAGGTGGTTCCCATTCGCTCGCAATAACGAGTACAATCCCTGGAAAACGGCGAATTACGCGTGGATCCCGTACTGCACAGGCGACTTTCACGCCGGAAACAACGTGGTGCAGTACAATGGAGTCAACACGCACCATACCGGATCCAAGAACGTCAAGTTGGATATGGCCAAGTTGAAGCAGGTGCTGCCTGGCGTGACGCGTGTCTGGATCAGCGGCAGCAGTGCTGGTGCGTTTGGAAGCATCTTGCAGTACCAGAATGCGCAAGATGCGTTCGGTGTGCGAATCGACCTGCTGGCAGACAGCGGCGAGACTCCTCTACCGATCACCATCCATCCAAGCCAGAAGATTCAAACTCCGGACAAATCGCGCTGTCCGAATTGCAACGACAGTAACTTTGACTCGTACATTGTCGGCTTAGCGCAGGCAAACACACGCGCCAGATTCGCAAGCTTGAGCTGGTCCATCGATAACACGATTCCCAGAAACCAGGGCGTCTCGAGCGACGACTTTGCCAAAGAGCTCGTCCGCCTGTTTGCACAACAGACTCAAAACACAACAAATGCCAGGAACTTTATGGTCCAGGGTAGCGGTCATACCTTGCTGTACTCGACGCAGTACAATGCCGCTGATGGATATACCATGGCGACGTTTTTGAACAAATTCAAGACCGACGATCCTGCGTGGTCCTCGCATTGATCAGCGCACTCCACACCTTGCTACCGTGTACCTGTCCGCCTGCGTACTCAAATACCAATACATAGATTCGGAAACTATGAGCAAAGCGTCTTGTGATTGTCTTACGCACTGCATTGCATGGAACCATATGCCGTGCACATGTCCGTGTCAGAGTTGAACCTTACACCATCGCTACTCTGCCGCTCTCGGGCATACCCAAACTGGTCAACGGCGTTCTGCCTGCTTTGGGCTCCACCACGACCTTTTCCAGCACCAACCCTGGCTCCAGAGGCCACCACCTTAGCATGTGCTTTCCTGCTACCGCTGTGGTGCGATTGCTCTGCAGCAGTGTTGTCACTTTCCGGATATTGGCGCTGATGACGTTTGCCCAATCCGCCGAATTGGTGCCAGGCGTGATGTTGTCCGGCACCGGCGTCACGAGAATACGCGAAGCTGGATCGTTGTCCAGTTCGAGTAGGTACCGAAGCGGCCGTTTAGCTCTGTAGTTGAGAATCGGGCTCAGCCAGAGCGTCACATTGTACCAAGCCCAAGTATCACTGGACGAGGAGTCGGCGACGTCGAAAAAGTCGAATGCGAGCGACGGTCCGTCTGCGACAGGGATGGAGTCGGCAGTGGGTGGGAGCACGGTGACTGCCGATCCGAGCAGTCCGTAGCCGGGCAGAAGTTCGAGGTAGGCACGAGTGGAAGCGTTGCGTGCCGGCTCGATGGTGGCGTGCTTGGCAAGCATCGACACAGCTCCATCGGTGGAGCTGACAAAGGTGCCTTTCGAGATCAACCGAGACGCCGAGAGCGTACATGGGTCGACACTCAGCGTCACCGTGACGTTGGTAGGCGCTGACATGCCGACATAGCGTCCAGCAGCCGCACTGGTCGTGTTGATGTACACTAAGCCCGACTGCATCCTAGCCGCACTCGAGGTACCAATACAGCTGATCAGGTCAAAGTGAGACCAGTCGACGTCTACCAACACCTCGACTTCGTCGTCAAAGTTGCCGCCTCCGCCTCCGCCTCCGTCGAAATCGATACCGAGGATGGTGTCATTTTGGCGCTTTTCAAACCACTTGTTTGTAGCCGGTGAAACAGTCCATGTTTGCGTGCGATTCGTGCTTCCGGTAGCGGCTCGAGGGCTGGACCAAGCAAGACGAGCGTCAAGGTGCAACCAAGAAACGTTGGTAGTCGCGCTGAACGAGAACGCGTTCGAGTCGGCTGTGCTCACCCAGATGCTCCTCTTTTGGTTACCGTCGTACCTTGCCAACGCTTCCAAGCTGGGGTCGGGGCAGTTGTACCCATCTGCACAGTTGTACTGATTGTCACCGGGCCATGCACCCATGCTTGCGTCCACACTCACGCGAATGTTGCTTCCCATAGCCGTATCGGGCCAATCGGAATGAGCTACCTGTACCTCGCTCAGGGGAGGCACCGTGTTGCGCATGGGTTGCTGCCAGTATTGACTGCCCATGTGCGGCTGTGCCATCATATGCTGCCACTTGCCGTCAGCCAATGCGTGGTACGCAGCGGTGAGCTCGGCGTCGTGGTGGAACAGCTCACGTGCGGTTCGAGCCCAGCTGTTGGCCGAGTTCTTGGCCTGCGTCCCCGCGAGCATGTTGCGTCCAACAGCGACGTACATGCGGTTCAAGTTGGCCGATGCCAGCGTTGGGTACGCTACTAACTGGTAAAATGCATCCCAGTTGCGTGTGCCTCGAAAATACGGAATCAGATCGTCCTGTACAATCGACACAAGACGCTCCCATTCAGAAAGCACGCTTTCCGCCTCGCCGTAATGCACGCTGCTCCACGTTGTTGCATTGACCAACTCAGGCTTGATGCGAGAGTTGAGCCACGAATATCCACTCACTACCTGTGCGATCTTTAGGTGCTGATCCCCATCGCCCTTGCCGAAGGTGTCGATCGCCCAGTTGTCGAGCCAAGTGGAGACGTTGCTAGCATGACCGAGGTGGCTGTTATCATACGCCATGCTCAGGGTGAAATGGATCGGAACTTCGACCGGCTTCAAGTCGCCGACGTTGAGCATAAACATGTGCGTCTGGCCGTTGAGGAATGCGACGTTGAGCTGTTCCCAGGCGTTGATCAGGTTGACCGTATTGATCCATTTGTACGAACGAGGTGGACCAACATAGTCGGCGTGATAGTAAAGGCCCGCACCACCGGATCTTGTCTTTTCTTGCTCGGTTGGAATACGGCGTATGAAGCCGTAGTTGTCATCGGTCCAGAGTAATGTAATGTCTTCGGGCACCTGCAGGCCTTGGTCGTAGTAGCCCTGCACTTCGGTGTACAGACACATGATCATGGGTACTGTCACCTTGCTCGAATTCGAGCGATCGTCGTGTGGCAATAGACTCTTTTGCTTGGCCATGATATGCTGGAGCAGCTCCATGTTGGCTCCAGCGAGTGCTTTGTCACCATTTCCACGCATGCTCATGGTGAACATGGTATCGAGGCCTTGTGCACGCTGCACACCGTACTTCCAATACGTGGTGATGTTCTCGGTATTGGTAGCGTAGTCCCATGGACCTTGATACCAGGTGTTCCATTCAGGCGTGTTACGAGCCATGGGCTCTTGATGCGAAGTACCGAACACGATCCCCATCCGATCGGCGAGCTTCTGATTCGGTCCTGCTGCACCGGTGCCGTTGATTCCGCGATTGGGGAGGTCGCGCAGCCCGGCCACTGCGAACGAATCCGACCACATGGCAGGCCAGATCAGATTGGCTTTAAGGCGTAGCAGCAACTCGAACACATGCATGTACAGTGCGTCGTTGAAAGATTGAGGTGCGCTTTTCGGTGGAAACGGTCCTTTGAAGTGCGTTCGTGCCCAGTTGGTGAGTGCGGGTGCTTCATCGTTGAGAAAGATACCGCGGTACTTGACGAGTGGTGGACCGTGAGAGCATGCAGTGGAACCAAAAGCATCGCCGCCGGAAGATGGACGAGCCGAAGGCGAGTAGTATACAGCCGAATGAGACATAGTAGGTTTTACATCGGCGAACCACTTCCAAGGACTCACACCCAGCTCCTCGCTCAACGTGTAAAGCGCATACGCAGCACCCCTCTTGTCCGAGCCCATCACCACCACTCCCGATCCCGCACTGAGCTCGACCGAAACCCATGACTCCCACTTGCCTTGCACCTTCTGCACCTCCTTCGCCACGCCCCGATCCATCGCCACGAGTTCACGCATGAACCCGGATCCATTTATACTACCAAAGATGATTGTCCTTTCCCTCTTTTGCGACGCGAGCATCTTGATCGAGGCCGACGTGACGTTTCGAACAACTACACGTGACGAGCGCACCAGGTGCATCAAGTCTGAAGCGAAGCTCGCAGCCGTGTGGTGGACGACTGGTGCGTCATAGCTAGACGTGAGGATCTCGGTGGTCTCGCCCATCTTTGCGATCAAGTATCCGTTAGACAAAGTCGAGGTGGAAAGGCAAACTCGACCATTCACTCGAGCCAGCGTTGCTACCACGACAAGCAGCGCCGAGGCCCATGACTGTGGCACGCGCATTTCGAGGCCGAGACGGACGGTACGTCTTCTTGGTGTCACCCCAGAGGTGATCGTTCGGGATTCACTGAAGCAAGCATCGTGGATGCGCTATATATTGGTCTCATAATGCAACTTTGACAGCTCGACATGCGCACAAATCACGACTACGGCCAAGGCGCATTCAAGGGGCTCGAAACCGAGCGGAGAGAGACCGGCGATGTTAGTCATTGCGGGTCTCACCGTCGTAGCAAGCGGGGCGAGCTCAGCTTTTCTCAACTCGCAACTAGACTGAGACCCTGATTTTTGGGTCGCACGCCTGCCGACACGGGCGGTTGGCTTGACAGCAAGACCTTGAGACCCACAGCATCGTCGGGCGTCTGTCGTGTGTGCTGTCACTTAAAGTCGTTTCCACCAGTTAAAATCGACCAATTCAAACACGCAGCAGCAGAAAGAGCTGACCGGCGAACTGTGTTGCACTCGTGACTGGAGCGCACCGTACTAGGCCGTTGAGCTCGGCGATACTCGTCAATGTCGGGGCGTTGAGCTAGTCGTGAGTGTAAAATGTGAACTACAAGCTCGAGAAGAGAAAGCAAAGTACTGCAAGGCAAAGTGCGTCTTGCAGAAAGCTAGGTTCATTGTCCTCTTTCTAGGCAGCGCCCGATTGGAAACGCTAAGAGAAATGCCGACCTGGTTCACAATGAAAACGAGCGCTCATGCTGTTTGCTTCGAGACGCGTGTGGGTGTCACACTCGTGACTGTCAACCTATCCGTGATCCTCTGTGTCCTAGAAGCCAAGAATTCCCCGCATCCGCTACGCTCCGCACGTCCAAAACCGCCCAACACCACTCAGACAGCAGCTACCGCGCACGCGGTCAGATGACCGAAGCGTGACGTCATGCATCGCTTCTGCGAACCAACTCCAACATCTGCATCCGCACCAAAGCGGACAGCCAAAGAGGAATGCGAAAGAGATTGCCGGCAGTCGTGAATCAAAATCACGAATCGGCAGTCGATTTCCGTTGACAGTCCTGGCGTTCACTTCCACCGGCGACCCTCGCTTCGCTGGCGTGTTTGAGCAAACGGCGCCTATGCATTCTTCTGTCTCCCCTCTATAGGTACACCTCATGTCACCCTCGCTCGACTTACAAATGTCGAAAAACTTGCATGTCATGAAAAAAAAACAAGCAGTGATGTTCGTAATACGTACAATCATAATCGATGAGGCTATCAACGGGTGCGTCTCGTACGATGGTCTGGATTTATCAATACACAATTGGCTAAGCTCTCACCAGATCCTTTACGTTATCGACCTCAATGAATGGTCTGTGGCTCATGCGCAAACACGACCCTTCTGGATCCGAAATCGGAACTTGATCCCAGGTCCTCGTAGCTTCGTCGAGGCAACTCCGCATCTCTACGAGCTGGTGTCTGCAAACGCTGCTGTGGCTGGTCGCGGTATGTGTACGCTTGCTGTGGATACGCATCGCGGGGCGAGGCGCGAGGCGGCGACGAAGACACATAGGTCGGCTGCTTTGCATACTGCTGCTCGCGTGGCAAGACGGGCATAGTGGTGCTGCGGACGTTGAACTCGCGCGGATTGCTTCGTGACGATGCAGACGCAGAAAGTTCGTTGTTACGTGCTGCTTGATCCCCTCTTGTTATTCCACTGCCATAGTGGCGTGCCGAACACTGATGGCAACCGCATACATCGGAATGAGGTGGTTCAATGCTGCGTCGACCGGTAGGCAAAGCTCGGCTATCTCTGATGATGCCGCCAAACTCGTCGACGCTTCCGTTCGCAACAGCTGCCGATGGCGATGACGAGATGGCGTTGATCCGCGCGCAGCCGCCCAAGTACGCAGAGGCGGGAAGACTGTCATGGTATCGTCGACCAGAGTTGACTTCCTGTGCATACGTCGCAGCGCCAGGCGTTTGATAGCGCGATGCAATCTCTGGAACGCGACCACGTGCACCGTTGATCGAAGAAAGCGACGAGACGGGATCCATGGTCACCCTTCGCGCAGCGCGTTCCTTTTCAAGCACATTGAGCTCACGCTGTTCGCGCTCGAGATCCTTTTCGGCTTGATAGCGAGCCTTCATGCGTGCGACAAAGCTGCGTTCGGAGGCGGTCGTGTCGGTACTGAGTGATCGCGTCACACTCACGGCAGAGAGACGCGTTGTTCCTACGGCCGGCGCGTATCGGTCGAGGTCACGATCAAGCGGCTCAGCGCCAGACGAACGTGGATAGCCGAGGCCGAGTTGAATGCTTGCGGTCTTGTCATTGGCACCACTGTCGCTGATCCTGGAACGCGACCAACCAGTGTTGTTGTTGTTGTTGTTGTTGTTGTTGTTGTTGTTGAAAGACGATGAAGTGGCTGATTTTGGATAGACGGTCGAGGCTGGACGCTGGCCATCGAGTTCTGTGGCGGCAGAAAAGGGCTTTTGTGCGGCTAGCAATTCCTCGTTCCTTTCGAGCTGCCGCATACGCTCGCGTTCACGTTCCCACAGGCTGATCTTGCGAGCGTTGGACTGATCTGCAGAGGTGGCGCTGTGCTGGTTTGTGTTGTTGTAGAGGCTGTCAGGGTGTTCTAGACCAGTGGTGCGAGTGTAGATGGCGGTGTCGTCACGATCAAACTTGGGCGTAGTTGGCGACATGTCGGGCCTTGTGAATTGCTCTCGGTATTGCTCGAGTGCACGCTGAGCTGGCCGGACTCTTGGCGAGGCGACCGTTCTGGAACGGTCCGTGTCTGCTGCACTGCGGACAGGCGGAGCGATGTTATAGTCCAAGGTGGTGGGTTGTTCTTTTACAGACTGGTGCTGAGGTTGTGGTTGGGATTCGGTCATCAAAGGCTGACGGCTGTATTGTGTAGAAGGCGGTGCTTCGCCATCATCGGGTGTACGTGGGATGCGGTTGCCATCTTCCGAGCTCTGAACACTGTTGCTTGCGCTTAGGTTGGGAGCGACTGCATCCGAATCCTCACGCGGAACTGATAGCCTATCGACGAAGCTTCCCTCTGTTGCTGAACCAGTGGTACCATCGCGATCATGTGTTTGTAGCGCGCTGCATGTGCTACTGCTTGTTTGTAAAGGTTGGATCGACGAGGTGCCGACGGCTGAGGAGCTGGAAGATGTGGAAGCAGCCTCCCAGGGCTGAGGCCGTGCAGCCATGGAATTGATGGAAGAGTGGGTGGGGGCACGAACGAGGCTGGCAGTGGATTTGGGCGCGCTAAGAAGAAGACTGGAGTTTGCCGACTGAGTTTGTGCAGTTGCCGAGGTGCCGTGGTCTGGACGTGGGGTGTGGCCGTTGGCAATGCTGCGAGCGGAAGCAGCATCGGCCTCTAGTGGTGTTGGCGCGGGGAGATCCTGAGTGGCGCTCGGAGGCGGTTCGACCTCGGAGGATGAATTGGAACGCGATCGCGCTCCATGGTCGTGTTGAGGCTGCAGACGCAACGAAGAAGTTCGAGGAACCGCAGCTGCTGTGGCAGCTGAAGGGGTGGCGCCGGTGTTGGCGAGGTTGGATTTGGAGACAGACTGGTGCATGGCAGGGTGATTACTCTGTGCTGTCTGCGAGACTTGGCTATTGCTACTGTTGACACTGTTGCTGCGAGCGAGATTAGCAGCAACAGTAGCAGTTGGCGGCTGTGAAGCCGTAGATGACGGAGGTAGCCAACCCATCTGCTGAGCTCGCAGGATGGTCTGCGCGTCTTTGTTAATGCTTGCATTGATCTGTGCTTGAACAGCGACAGAGGCCTCGACCTGGGCTGTGAGATTGGCAAGATATTCGGCCTGGCCCTGTTCAGCTTCGTGGAACTCGGACGCCTGGAGCGCTGGCATGAACTCGGACGAGGTGAAGCATAGAAGCTCGCCGAGATGGCCGATATGTGGTCCGATGCGGCGCACTGATTCACAGCGTTGCTTAAACTCGACATCGGCGAGACCACCGACGGTAGAGGCAACGAGAAGCGATGAGACGTGACTCTTGGCAGTCATGGATAGTGCATGTGCGTTCTTAGCCCGAGTCATGTCGTTGGTGAGCAACTGTACGGTGGCAATGTACTTGTCGTGGGACTCGAGCGCCTTGTTGGGCGAAGCCTTCTTGACATTCTTTTCGTGTGCAGCGTTGGCCTTTTTGATCTTTGCGTCGAGGGTGCTGATGAGCTCATCGTGGGCGCGCTCTTCTTTGGCGACCTTTTTAAAGTACTTTGCACAGGCATCGTTAACAGCCTCATACTCCTTTTGGACATGCTTTGCATGGCGGGACGAGACGTCGGAGAGGCCATCAAACATGATGGATGCCAGCTGGAGCGTCTGGGATGGGGTGTCTTGAACGACTTTGGTACGTTCGAGGTCGGAAGCGCTCTTTGCGAGTTTCTTTTGGACCTTGGCGAGGCGAGAAGAGAGATCGCGATACTCGTCGAGATTGACGAGAAGCGACTCGATGGCTTTGAGCGATTTATGCAGATCGGCACGCTCCACAAGGTTGAGGTCGCCAGAGTTGGAGGTAGTGTTGAGGGCGGAATGGGAAGCAGCGTTGTTGAGAGCGGGCAGGCCGAGTGGCGAGATGGAACGTGGGCTCACAGCGGCACTGGGCGAGGTCGCTCTCATGGGTAGTTCAAAATACTGGTGTTGAGCGGATGGACTGGTGGGCTGTGGCGATGCGCCGGATGGAGGCAAGAGCGAATGTGAGGTTTGAGGAGAGACTTGCCTGGAGCCAGCGTGGCTCTGCTGGGATGGAAGCTGCTGAGGCAGCGTAGATTGGGTGGGTGGCAGAAGATGGTTCGAAGCTGAATCGTAGCTGAGAGAAGCTGTAGTACCAGTGGGGGTAGGAATCGAAGCAAGCTGGTTCGAGGCGATACTGGCATTGGTGAACGACTTGCCAGGACTGATGCTCAAGGACGCTGAAGCAGGCTTGGAGTCGCCAACTCCGATGAAGCGCTGAACTTTCTTCATCTTGGCGCAAGGTTACGCAAGCCTAGGGAGCAAGATGATCGAACGGACGAGATTCGATGCGATGGTGCGATACTTGGTTATGGGTGAGCGTGATCCGACGCTTTGAGATGACAGAGGCGGGTGCGTGGTGTGGATCGCACTCACGACTTGCGTGCGTATAGGGTGCAACACAGGAAGTGTCAAAAAGACTTGGATGGCACGGAGATGTGTAGGGAAGACGGAGAAAATGTAGAATGGTAATATTGCCGCAGCAACAAGGTGATATGGATGAGTTGGTGGCGAGCGAGCTGAGTTGGATGATGGAAAGTGAAAAGAGAGGTTGCATGCAGTCCTGCAGCTGCTCGAGAAGCTCCAACAATGCATCAAAGTAGAAAAACAGAGAGAGAAAGAGGCACACGGCCCCTCTACGAAAAGGGCGCACTCGACACTTGGACGCCAGACGGATGAGCCGAAGGGGTAGAATACAACAACAAGCCACAGTCTCAGCGCCTGCTTCGTGCATTCGCGTTGATCGGAGCACAGTCATCGTTTCGGTCCTGCCGCCCTCCTCTTTCTCAGGGGTCACAGCCCACAGCTCACAGCTCACAGCCCATAGATCACATTCACGATGGGAAAAAGCATCCGAGGCTGATAACACCATAACGTTTATCGGACGTCGTCCGACTGGTTTGTCGGCGTATCACGCACCGCGTCACAGTGTATCGCAGCTGGGCATTTGCTCTGATCATCGACATAGGCCAAGTGGCGATTCATTGGCTGGTCAGAGAATGACGAATGTGAAGCCAAGCCATCATCACGCACAACAAGTCGGCATCACCGTCTTGCGAATGAGCAAAGATGTGAGTGCGAACTTGCACTGAATCAAACAGCTCGAGTCGTGCTACAAGTTTGCTACGATGGACCAGCCAAGATGCTGAGCGTAGTAGCACTGACCATACGAATCCCACTCCACAGTCGTGGTGGGCTTTCTGTGTCTGCTGCTAGTGCCATGTTGAGAAGGCAAAATGTCATTCTCTTGATCGTGCTGCCGAGGTGTTGGTCTTAGCCTTGCCCGCGTCGAGGCAGCAAAAGAGAACAAGACATCGCTTTCCAGCCATTCGTGATTCGTGTGATTATTTGCGAGTCGTGAATTGGATGCGTGACATGCAGCAAGCCCCTCTTTGCGCCGCGTCGAGCCAGACGTGAACAGAAGCGAGAAACAGGGGCTCAAAAGCTCGCCCAGTTTTCGCACCCAATCTCGAATTTGGCCTCTGCGGACCCTGCATGAGCTTTCGTGCATGTCGTAAGCCGTGCGATAAGAAATCACGAGTGCAATCACGATTGTGATTATGAATTGTGTGATTGTGATTGTGACCCGTGACCCTTGACCCGTGGCAACGCAAAAGTGATGTGAGATCGTTGCTTGCAACACAATTCATCGCCGCAGAAAAGATCACGAATCACGAATGAAAATCACGAATAGAATCCGAAAAAGTCACGAGTGAGTTAGATCGAGTCGGCTCCGAATTTTGATGAATCCGCCAGAACCCGACGGTAGAGATTTTCCGTACGAGCGGGCTCAGTGGCAGCTTGATTTGAAATCGCGGTTTGGGTATGTCCTCGGTTCAGAAGCAGCTGCTGGAAGAACAGGCTCGCCTACAAGCACCAAACAATCGTGAATCAATTCGTCGTTGTCGTCGTCGTCGACATTTCGCGCCTTGCTCCTCCTCCACCACCGCATCGTCACCTAGCCGTACTACCATATCCACAATGTCGCTGGCCAAATCTGTCTACAACACCGTGTTCAAGCGTAACTCGGTTTAGTAAGTCTTTCCGGTCTAGCCACGCAGCCGTGCAACCGTCGCCAGAGATGCCACGACCCCGATAGCAGCTTTGCAAGCAAGGCCGCCAATACAACAAGCAAATCGGGCTGTGCGAAAGACAATCGCATAACCGCATCGTTCAAAGCGTTCAATTTGCATTGCATTGCTTGCTCAGACTCTGGCGACTTGTAGCACGCCAACTTGCTCCAACAGTGCAATGCTGAATACTGACATCGACCGCCCTTTTGCTCGCATCGTCTTCTCCAACCGCGCACTTTGATTCGTACAGCGTCGGCTCCATCTTCTTTGGCGCCTTTGCCTTCGGGATTGGCTACGACCTCGCTACCACAGCATGGTGGGACGCACATAACAAGGGCGTAAGTGTTGGACCTTTTTCGACGAAACACTTTTCTTGAGTTCAGGCGGTAGATCATAACACAGTAGCATGGATTCCTCTTGGCCGGCGGTCTTATTGGAAGCGATTCACGAGCAGCAGCCACGGTCGCTCGAAGGACCGGCCGGGGCAGTCAGCTGGTGTGGCCTCGACTCAACCGCTGCAAACATGATCGGCTCCAGGACGACAGTAGAGACAACGGCGGCGTCCGTGCGACTGCTTTGCATCGAAACATGCGACTTGAAGGATGAGCGTCGCGCATGATGAGACGGGGTGTCTGGCTGTACTAGAGCAAGGCATTTCCTCGTCGCGCTTTTCTACACCTGTTCAGCCGTCGTCGTGGGGATACATGCTGACTGCTTCCAGTCCGCCTTGGAACAAGAGGCGCTGTTTTGAATGTTCCTAAGCGATGCGTTTGGCGACTAACTGACCTTGTACTCGACTCTGCTCCCTGCGACTTGCCCGCATTCGCATCATGCATTTCAACGCCAACAGAAACAGTGGAAGGATATCCGAGGAAAGTACCTCGAGGACTCGGAGTAACCGGATTGCCTCTCGATTCTTGCACATATATCATCCATCCTGTTGGCTCGACCTGAAATTTGATCTTCAACTCGACTCGGTCAGCACAAGCTAAGCTTCTGAAAACACAATCCTGAGTAGCTTGTTTGCTGAAAGATGCAAAGATGGAGCGGTATAGAGCCGAGGTGCCAAGGTGATCTAGCTGGTTTCTCAAAGCACCGATGAGGGAGTGAGTGCATCTGATCGGGCTGTATCTGGTCGCATCGACTTGAACACAAGACACAAGCAGCGCATCAACATGCATAAAGTAACTTGCTGATTCGCACCATATAGCGTCGCCTGGTTGCCACGCATCTTGAGCCGAGGATTAGCTCGGATGGACATGATTCGTGTGGCTCGGCCCATTCATTCTCGATGTAGCTCGATTGGTGATTCGAGCGTGGACACATGGCGCCCATCCGAGACTTTGTCGAAAAAAACGGCCTCTTGACTCGTGGCGACGAGTCAGTCGAATGTCGCTGCAACCAGCCAAGCAGCCGCTACCAGTTGATCTTCTTCACAGTGACTCGTGACTGGCTTGGCTTGAAATTTGGCCAAGTGTTGGGCGGGGCCAAAAACACGCTACTGTACGCAACGCGCCAACCAATCGAGACGGCTATCCAGCCAGCGGCTACGGATTGTCGTCGACTGGTGACTGTAACTGAGGAGCTTGGAGTGGACGCTTGTCCGCCTCTCGTCGCCACTGTTTGGGGTAATGCGAACCGAACCATTCGAGCCAGGCACATCCGCGGAACCCCGGCTGGGAGGATCGAGCCAAGGAGTCGTGGGTGCAGTAGCGTGGAAAACCGCCCATCATTAATCGTGAATGTGAATCAAATCATTAATCGTCAATGGATCGACGCCAGGAGGTGCCAAGCTAAGCGAAGCCTCAGCAGCAAGGTACACACAACTGAGACAGAAACACGAAGTTCAACATGAAGAACAAAAGAAAGCGAAAAAATAGGAGTCGCACCACGCAGACTGCGATACGTGTACGAGGTCTGCACCGTATCCTCGAAAATCAAACACGAATCACGAATCACGAATCACGAATCACGAATTACGGGCGTGGGAGGGAAAGAAAGGGGCGACGATGGATCTGCTTATTCAATTCCAAGGCGCATGTCCCTTGCAGCAGGCGTTGCATACCTCCTTTTTTTCTTGGACAAGGAGGGGGATCTCTCTGTAGCTGGTTGCTATTCTTGTGTGAAGCAAAGCTGATGGATCACGTATGGCTTAGCATCCAAGGATCTCAACCCAAGGCTGCAACGGAGACAGACTCGTCAGGGATAACGATGCACCGCACAGGTTGCAAGACGCGGTGTACGACAAACTTGGTCGGTGCCGAGTGATGCAAGCGGCTAGATGGCCTTCTTAAGAAGATACACGCTTGGTAGTCCAAGCGTCCAAGGAAGGGCGTCTCGCTTGAGTAACTCACGACGACTGAGTACAGACGGATGCTGGACCCGCCCAACGGTACACATGAACATGCACAACCTCCAGGCGAGGCTGATCCGGATTGAGCAAGCTTGGACAAAGGCAGGGACGAGCTAGTGAGATTGGACAGCCGCAACTCTCCTTGCTTGTCGAGCTGCACACTGCCTATTCCGACAAGACTCCTTGAAGCAGTCATGATCCACGATTCGCGATTGATGGACGATGGTATTTTAAATAGTTTTGGCGGATGTCACTCACATTTCTGACGTGTGGCTTGATGCCTGATGACTTGCCACGTACGTACTCTCACATAGTACAGCAACCACAGCAACCACAGCGACCACAGCATCCACAGCTGTCAAGACACTCATCGACTTTCACCTCTTGCGGGGGCGTAGGAATGTCAGCGTTTGCTGTCGATCTGTCTGTGTCACTCTCTCTCTTCGCGCTTCGCTACTGTAAGATCAGCTGGATGACCCAGCTGAGTCGTTCACTTTGGCGATTTACGACATTCCTCGACGCCATTCGAGTGCCGTTGCCGTTGCCGACCGCC
Organism: Mycosarcoma maydis; assembly: GCF_000328475.2. Taxonomy (NCBI): domain Eukaryota; kingdom Fungi; phylum Basidiomycota; class Ustilaginomycetes; order Ustilaginales; genus Mycosarcoma; species Mycosarcoma maydis. Next base: position 416,846 of record NC_026498.1, read on the forward strand.
AACCGAATCCCGTTTCTAGTGTGCTATGCTCGCTTGGCTCGAATGCGTCCACGAGGAGAGCGCACATGCGTCGTTGCCCCATTCCGCGTGTATCTCTCGCTACGGTCATCATCAGCTAGCTTAGCTTGTCGTCGACACTGATCCGCAATTCTTTCGTATCAGCACCTCGCGTGCTTCTTCCCTGCGTACCTGAGCTTGATTGAATCAAATGCCACGCTCCTTGCTGTCATCTGCATCTTTCTCCCTCCCTGCTCCATCCTCAACCATCTCCACTACCGCTGCTGTACTTACTCCCGTCTCCCTCTTTGTCGTCTCTGAATCGTTTGCTGCTCTTTTCCTTTCACCAAACACACCCTCGTTGCCTAACCTTTTCACCCTCCCATCCTCGTCCTCGTCCTCGTCTACAATCCTGTTCTTCCTCTTCATCCCCTTCCTCCACCATCAACCTCGCTTTCGCATCCTCATAGACTGCATCTCGCTCTTTCAATTCATCTTTCTCCGTTCGTATCAGCATCATCGTCTACATCATCCCACCGTCTACGCAAAACTCGCCCGTTAAACGACCATCATCACGTTTCTCCAGTCCAAAACCAGCTTGGCATAGCTTAATACCCACCCTGCTTGCTACGATACTTTGCATCTATCTGTCTATTTTCTCCTAAATCGCGCAGCCATCCACCATCAAGCTCCCACTTGCTCCTGTTCTTGGCTGCTGCTCCACTCGCTCCTCGCCCCACTCGACTGCAGCTGACGCCTCAACGTCACTAACCACCGCTTTTACTCGTCCCAACTGCCACGCTGCGCTTTCGTATTTCAGCTGCCTTGCTCTCACACCTAGCCACGTCCGCTCCCTTCGCACTCTTAACGCTTCCAATCTGCCGTACCAGCTTGTCCACTACCTATTGAAACATGTGGACGAGTCGTTCTTAGACCAAACCGTCTCTGTCAGCCTTGCTCATTCCAAACACCAACCCTATCACTCCATCTCCCGACTCATCCCAACGGCAGGCCCGTCCATCCCAATCTGACGCCATCACACACCTTCCCAACAGCGTCATGTCGAGGGCTTCCATCGCCGAAAGCCATGCAGTCGATGCTGGCATGTCGCGGGCTGCCTCCAGAGCAGGCAGCATCTCAACTCTGTGGAGCTCTGCAGAAGTACCATTCTGTCTAGATCCTCGTGCCGAATCCTCGTTCGATAATCTTGATCTGCAACCCTCTCGCTGCCAATCGATCGCAGGTTCCATATCCCACAACTCGGCACGATCTAGTCAAATCTCGATGGACTTTACCAGGCCCAGTATTGACATCCCAGACGACTACCCTCGAAGGCCCGATACCATTCGTCTCACTCCGCCCCGCGCTGCCCCATCTGTTTCTGCTTCTGCTTCCAACACCAGTGCCTCTCCCAGTCGCTTACCTTCTTTCCGCATCGGTACCATTGACGAGGAAATGGCAGTAAACGCTTCCTCGCCCATCTCCCACTTTCCTTACCAGCCTCCAACTCTCGTCGCTCAGCACAAGCTTCTCTCTTCCCGTTTTTCAGAGGACACGGTCGATGAAGAGCCTCGCATTCCCCATTCGGCATCTCAAGGCACTTTCGGTCCTCGCCTCTCGGCGCCTCGCAAGTCCTCTGGCGCTTCCGACGCTTTCAACACCGACTCATCCAGATCCTCATCCATGCTGCACTCGGATCCCTCTACGCAACCCAGATCCCAAGCCTCCGCTCAGGCCGCCTCGGATCTCTATCGTCGTGCCTACCGCTTCTTTGATAAGGAATACACAGTGCAGCAATCCGTGGACTCTGGACCCATGATCGCATCATCACCCGAGAACCCAAACGCTTTCGGCCAGGCAGGCCACCTTGATCGCCCTTCTCTCAACGGTAGCGACCTTTCACACGAGGATTCCTTGCCCTCAAGCTCTCGCTCTCGGACCTCGACGCAGGCGAGCTTCTCCGACTCGGCCTCAGCCTGGAGCACCGAAGACGCTTCCAATCGACCTCATGCTTGGGCGCCTGTCGTCGTCACCTCAGAGCATTCAAAATCCAAAGCTGACGTGACTCTGAAGCATGCAGCCACCACACTCACTGCCGGTGGCCTGCGTGGTTCATCATCGAAACAACACGACGGCCTTAGCATCCCCTCCCTTCCTTCAATGCCCAGCTTCAATTCGTCCTTGACCGTGACGGCTGCCAATCACGCTAAAAACGTTCGACGTCGTCCCAGCACCGCAGACGTGTACAGTCAAGCTTCTCAGCTCTCATCGCAGGCCAATTCGAACCTGCCTCTGCCTGCATTGCAGTCCTCTTACTCTTCCACCGACGCCGTTCGCTATCAAGCACACTCCTACATCCCACCTCCAGCAATCTCTCCAACTTGCAATCCGGTCTACCCCGATATCGTCGCCGACATGGACAAGAAACCGACCAACACGCGGCTGTTGCGTGGCCGTGTCGCCTCAACACCCAAACTACGTCTTGAAGCCAACTCACTGTTCCCCGCCCAACAAGCTCTGCATCTCCAACATCCTGTTCCTCCTCTACCTGTAAAGTCGGCTCTTCGCACTGGTGACCGTCGTCCTTCTACCTCGCAGACCGACGGCCGCGAACCTTTCTTTGGCCGGCGCTTCCGCTCGCGTACTCTCGGTGAAGCAGACTGCGACCAGGCATCCAAAGCGCATGTCACCTTTGGCAATGCTGTGCCACAAGCCGCACCTTTGCTTGCTTCGCCTCTCCGACCGCCTATCCTGTCAAGCTTGTCACCTGCCGGAGCAACTTGTCTTGCTTCTCAGCGACATCCGAGCCAAGCGTCTGCAATCAGCTCGGAGCTCGCTTCTCCCCTCTATGCTATGCAGCCAACACCAGGCTCGTCTATCTGCTCTGCCAGCTCCCCTGCTACCACGTTGAGCTCGCTTCCCGTAACTCCTCGTACTGCCAGCGCCTTTCCTTCTTCTCGCCCCAAGAGCCGTGGCAACAGCTCGGCATCCAAGCCAGGAGGAGCAGGCTGGGCTTCGTACCTGAATTCGGGCTTGACGCTCCACCTCGAAGGCGATCACGGTCGCGCTTGCCAGATAGACATGACTTATCTCGGCTACGATCCCTTCGGAAGGCCAGAACAGCTGGTCGAAGGAACCGAAGAAGCTCGTGCCATCACGCCAAAGCGACCCAAATCGAGAGGCGACAAGGACCTAGAGGCCGAGCAGTCGGGCACGCTCGAGTTTGGTCCCAGCGATGAGCTACCACTCGACGCCTACACGTTTGATCTTGGACGCAAGTGGGAAGCATCGGCACTTCTCAAACATCTCACTGTGGGTGAGGAAACCAAGGCGGATCTGCTAACGCGCCAGGCAGCGCTCTCGCTCAACACGCTCGGCAACCACGAGGTGGCGGGCTACGAGCGCAAAGGAAGACTTGCTTGGAAATTTGCCTACAGTGTCGAGGCGGACGTCGCATCTGCAGACAGACGTAGACTAGTCCCACTCAGGTTCTCGTGCTCAGCGACATTGCTGAATCCGGAACGTGCAAAGAAGTCGAGATTCATCAACTTGGTCAAGAAACAGATGGTGCCAACCTTAGCATCCAAGGCCATTGTGAATGTAGCAACACCAACAGATTCTCCTCGATCTGGTTCGTGCACCTACGAAGATCGTTCGAGTACCGCAACCGCATCTCCCGCCTCTCAACACGTTTCCAACAGGCCCGTGATCGCTGCGTCGCAGCTGCAGCCGTACCCGCTACAGCATTTCAGCTCGCCGGTTCGACGCAACACCGGCGACCAGATCCGGTGCGGCGCTTACAACAGTCCGCTGCGTCAGCTCAGCCGCGCAACCATGTCATCCAACAGCTGTACTTCGGCCGACTCAAGTTTCTGTTCTCAGCCCACGACGCCGGGTCGCGACGCTGCTGGTTCAGAGAACTCTGCCAGGATGCTCCTCCAGGCATCGCCCGTCTCGGCACAATTCGGTCAGACAGGTGCAAGTCAGCGCCAGCTCCAAACGTTGGCGAGTGGCACCACTGCCGCCGGTCCTTTACTGCAAGCCGAGCTTGGCCAGGTACAAGACAATGCAGGCAGGAGGTTGCAAGAGAAGGCGTCCTTGGCATCGCTCAGTGCCTCGTCAATGAGCTCAGGCAGTGTGCACCAGGCCAAGCCCATCATGATCAACGGACGCAAGCTGATCCCCATCAGCCTGCCTGCTGGGCTTGCGCGCAAGAGTCGCATCGACCCTGCGCTGTTGCGTGCCAACGTAGTGGCAACTGGACCTGGTGCTACTGTTGCAGAGAGGCAGCGAAGCACCTCGATGAATTCGGCTGGATCCGTTTCCGACCACAGCCACCAGCGTCGGGCACCAAAGCAGGATGCTAACGAGGGAATCCGATGTCTTCTGTCGGACCAGCCTCGCGTGGGGGCTAGCTCGAGCCGACCACCCACGGCATCGGAGACGATCAAACGCGAATATCTTGCTCGCACCGCCTCGGAACAATCGAGCCCGACAACAACAGCGCCGACGTTGCGACATCAGAAGTCGTTTGCTGGCGCCATCCTGACGCCTTTGTCGTTTGCCGATGAACAGAGCCAGGCAAGGAGGCGACGCAGCAAGACCAACGAGGATGGACGGCTGCGGCCGTTCACCGCAGATGCATGGGGCGAGTCGCAGTATCCGACTCGCGAACAGCAGATGCGTGCGCTCAGCCAACAGCATCGACCCCCGACGGGTGGTGAGGCTACTCTGCACTCGCAAACCATGACTGTGCCACGCGGTTTCAGAAGCGCCTTTGTGGATGGTGAAGGCGTCAAGCCGCTTCCTGCACCACCGCGCCCGCACAACCGGCCGAGAACTGCACAGACCATTACCGCTGCGCCCGAACAGTCGCTATACCACGCACCTATGCGTGCGGTGCAAGGCGTTCGATCGTAGCTATTGCATCGTAGGCATTGCGCGCGATGTGGCGTCCTTTTTTGACTATCGTTCATTCATTCATACACACACAGTCTCTCTCTCTGGTAGATACCTTTACGCTTTCGTTTGCTACGGTAACAATTGCATTTGCTTTGCATCTCGTCAGTTCAGCGTCCGAGATTGAGATTGAGATAGTTTCTTGGGTTGCGCAAAGGCTAGATTCAACTGTGGGAATGCGAATGTGGGACGATTCATCTGTATGATTCTCAGGCGCAGTGGTACCTTATCAGTCGGTGTATTGATGAAGCGGTGAAAGGGACAGGGTGGGTTGGAAGCAGGCGGGGGGAGCGAGATGTAGATGGCGTGATGTGGGAAGATTTGGGTGGGTGTGATGTCCCACAGAGGCTGTGTCGGAGCAACGTACGGCTTTCACGATTTCGAGTGGCTGTGTCGAGCATTGACGCCCGCCGTTGGCAGTTGGCAGTTTGCCAAATGAGACTGACTTTAGCGATCCGTGGATGTGCTTCGACCAACAAGGTATATAAGCTCGTGATTGGGATGTGGTTAGAGGTTTCGTTCCACAAGCATCCGGATTCACGATCAGTGTGTTGCAAGATGTTTTGGCGCAAACAGGTACTGGTGGCTATGGCGATTGCAATGCTGACCACCTCGGTCGCGTATGCCGGTCCGATGGGCGGTCGTAAGCAGCAGCGCTCGCGTCGCATCGCATCGCGCGTCCAGATCTCCGCTGATCGCACCTACGCTCACATCGACAAGCGCAACCAGCGCGAGCACGCACGATTCGACAATTCTCCACCCCCACAACCGACGTCTGGCTTCGACATGCGCAAGAGACAGGTGCATGTGGATGCAAACGACGCCTTGGTAATCCCCGGCCCTGGACACGATCACCTCCCTGGATTCCAAGGTAACGATAATCCGCCCTACCCGTTTCCGCAGCCGAAACACGGACACCATCCTCCTGCTACCGCTGGTGATGCCGAAGCCGATCGCGCGCAACCAGTCGACGTTCCCATTGGCAAGCGCGACCAGCGCGAGCTGGAAGGATTCGACCATTCTCCACCCCCACAACCGACGTCTGGCTTGGACATGCGCAAGAGAGAGATGCCTGTCGTTCACATTGGCAAGCGCGACCAGCGCGAGCTGGAAGGATTCGACCATTCTCCACCCCCACAACCGACGTCTGGCTTGGACATGCGCAAGAGAGAGATGCATGGCGATGCTAGCGACGCCTTGGTAATCCCGGACGGTGGACATGATCACCTACCAGGATTCCAAGGTAACGATAATCCGCCCGATCCGTTTCCGCAGCCGAAACACGGACACCATCCTACGGCTATCGCTGGTGATGCCGAAACCGATCCAGCGCAACTGGTCGACGTCCCTTCTGTAGGTCGCAAGTGCACTAAGCCGTCCACCGAGGCTGAGCAAGCGGATACTCAACACCTCACCAAGCGCGACAATGGTGGTACTCCGTCTGGCCCATTTACTCGCGGTGAAACATCGGTCGTCATTACGTCTCAACTCGAATCGCATCCGTCAAACAAGTCCATCTTTGGTCGCTGTCTTTGCGGTCGTACGCTGATGGAGGAGGATCAGGGAATCTCGGGGATCTGCGCAACCAGGTTTGTCTTGAGCGCCACGCCTACGGCCAGTTGCAAGTTCCAAGGCTTGACCTCTGCCACTTGCGTAGAACACGGCGGCAGCGAGAACATGTCCGAGGGCGACGACGTGTGGTGGCAGAAAGCCTTCTGTAAGAGATGCAGAGACGCAGGCGGCTTCAGTCACGAGTGGTTCCAGTGCCCTTAACGCTCAACACCTTATGATCGTGTCAGGTTGCAACAACAGTCGTGACTGAGCCACTTCTTATCCCCCTTCCAGCTTACGTCCTACATTGTGATCCGGCTCCATGTCTCCATTCGTCCCCATTTGCTGCGTTTTTCTTCCGTTCGTGACTCGCGAATCTCACTTTTTCCTTTTAACCTCAGTCGTTAGTCTGTCTCAGAGCCAGGAACGAAGCCTTGGTGTGTGAGCATGAGCCACAACGTGCAAGCGCAATTTGTCTGGGGGTTTCAACAGCTTTTCGCTGCTTGCAGAGCTGGTCCGATTTGATTTGATTGGATTGGATTTGATATGATTCGATGCATTTGACTGCGAATCCCATTTACGATTGCGGTACACGGTAGAGCATGGCTGCGATTCGGATACGACGGTGTGAGAGGTGGAGAGGATGACAAGATACTATCTTACGGCTTGAGAAGGAATGTGGAGCATATGCGACATGTGCGTGCTGTGAAATGCATCAGCGTGGTACTCACGACTAGGCTGCACGAGAATCGAGAGGGTCATCATGCGATGTCGAGGAACCAGTCGTGTGAGCATCGGCTTTAGGCTTGGCAGAAGAGAACCACTTTGCGGGCGAGGTGAATATCTTCCTAGTGGCACTGCCATCGTTGGGCACGAACGTAACCTTTTTGTTCCAACGAGGCTTGTTCGACCATTCGACCAACGGGCCGTGACCATACTCTACGTCGTGAGGTCCCTTGAGCAATTTTTGCCATATGAAATCGGGATACACGGTGATTTCTCCAGGTGCAGGACCTGTTACTGGCAAGACTGAAATGTGGCTCAACGCGAACTGCTGTTTGCTTCGATACACTCCGTTCGGTAGCAGGATCGACAGTTTGCGCGCTCCAAACAGATGCGGATCGGTAGAACGCGCAGGAATGTGGTTCAGCCCATCAACGCTCGTCGATGTACTGTACACATGGTCTGCTCCCTCGCGACGCAGGACGAACGGCGAAGTGCGGAAAAAGTGCATCGAGTCCGTGTCGGACATGACTCCCACTCCTCGAACCCATTCGCCATATACTGGTTCGGTCAACAGCAGCACGTGCCCAGGTGCAGGCGCCGCCAGCGTCAGCCGTCCTTTGTGATCAGCTCCACGAATCAACTTCTGTTGAACAACAAGTGACGAGTGCAATTATCATCAGTGACAAACCATCAAAGGCACATGATGCGTACATGTCGAGTTCGAACTTACGTCAAGATTCATTGGGACCAGTCCGACGTTCCTCCGCTGATCCACAGGCAAGTGGCCGTATTCTCTGGCGAGAAATTCATCGATGGCAGCACTGGTGAGAGCGACTGGGTTCGGTGCCTGAACCGCCGTGGTTGAAACCAGCACAAATACCGCCCAAATCAACAGCTCGCGTACGGAGAGCCTAACCATCATTGTATCGGAACGAGGCAGCGTCGAGCAAATCATGTAGACGAAAAGAGCCAAGGCGCAAAGCACGCTAAGATTTGTACGCTTGGCGGCCAAAATCCGAGCTCACGATCTGTACATGGATTGCGTCCTTACGATGACGCAGAAACCCACTGCAACTTAGTATACCGTCCCACAGTACATTCATAGGCGCAATAGACGCAATGCGGTGCGTAGCGTAGTCAACGAAATGCGCGCGAGTAGCGTGGGCTCTTCAAGGGAGCTGTTCACAGCTCAACAGTAACTGCGTTTGCCTTGTCGTGCGAGGTGCAAGACATGTGGGTCGCAGCGGTTGCTAAGCATTCAGCGCGTCTGGTGGGGAAGGCGACAAGGAGAAGCGCAGCATGTTCGGTTTCATCTAGCTCTGGTCGTCTTGTTGTTCGCACTTTGTGCAGCTAGTAGCTCACGCATAGATGAAACTGAACAACTATGCGCCTCGCTCACCACACGTGTCGCACGCCACGATCGCATTTGAACAAGCAACCACAGGAGCGGATATGTTTGGACTGTCATCTAGCACCGTCGACTTGATCTTACAGCATCAGTGAGATGTCGACACACAAGCAGTGCGATGCGTTTACAGATCAACTAGAGCTACTCGGTGCTGCATCAGAGTGCTCGTTTACAGAAGAGCGCGTGAGAGACTTGCGAAGTGAGGCGATCCACTTTTTGGGTGAGCCCAACTTGGTGGCTCTCACACTGCTTTGTGCGTCCGTCTGGCTGTCGAGCGAGATGATCTTTCCCTGTTTGTTGCCTTGCAACATCCAATTTGGTCGCGACGACCAACGTACCGATGCCGCGGAGTGAGCCGACGGACCGTGAAGGATGGTGTTGAGAAGGTCTCTTGGATAGATGGTCAATTCGCGCTCGTTCCTCGGTCCTGTTGCTGGCAGAGTCGAGATGTGGGACAAGGCGAACTTGTTTCGCGGTTGGAAAACTCGGCCGTCGTCAAGCGCGATCGAGAGTCTTCGAGAGCCAAAGAGCGTTGCGTCGGTGGATCGAGGTGGAATATGATGCAGGCGATCTATGGGCTCGCGAGTGAATTGCTGAGGAGCGGGCACATGAAAAGCGACGGTCTGGAAGTAGTAGATAGAATGCGTCGAGGGCTCGCGGAAAAGTCCCACTCCACGAAGCTCGCTGCGGCTGACGGAATCTGGCACGGTGAGCAGAAGTACATGTCCCGGAGCAGGTGCTGGCAAGGTCAGCCTTCCGCTTGAATCCGCACCTTGAATCAGACCCTGCCACCGAATACAAAGAGCGAGATCACAACAGTGCACAAAAAACAAGTTACATCCTTGTGTCAGACGTTTCGAACAGAGAACACAAGAATGCAACATCTCAAAACAGGAAAAGAAGCGGAGCGCTCACAATAAGGTTTTGCGGAACGACGCCAACGAACCTCCTTTGGTCAATAGGTAAGTGCGGGAAGCGGTCAGCCAGAAGGCTATCACCGTCAATGCGAGCAACTTGCGTGAGGGCGTCCAATAGAGTCGTCGGAGGAGGAGGATGAGCGATGACGAGGGTTATCGCAAGCGAGGCAAGCGCAGCCCAGAACAAGACTGCCGTTGAAAACCAATGCTGTGTCTGCATTTCGCTACTTTACTAGTGAAGAGTGGAAGAGTAAGAAAGGTGTTGACAGCACGAGATTGTCGTCAAGAGGCAAACAGAGAGGCGCAACTTTTGTACCTGAGACCCTGCGCTCTGCAGCACGCTTCACACCAATCGCGAATCACGAATCGTAGCTGCTATGGCGCGGAAAAACCAATACACGCACGACGCTGCGGGACACGGTCGTCATGACGACGTCACATGGTTTTATTTGGCAGCCTGGCGGGACAAAATTGAGCGGTCACCGGACAAACACGAGTCTCATGACGCCGATGAGTCCGACGATCGTGATGAAGCGATCCAGACTCATTGGGGATCAGCAGACCTCAAGTCTACTACACGAATGCCTCGACAGAAATGAGGCACATAAGCTACCATGTTGCTAGACGCGGGGCATTTCGACATTCGATCCCGGAAGCGCGGCCCGACGTAGCTCGGCGGAGTGCGGAGCAAGACGCTTGTACAGTAGCTCGCCTCAAAGCTACCGCGTGAGCAAGAAGCCACACGGGGGAGAAGCGGGTGCTTCTAGCCTTGCAGCGAGTCTACAACGTCGATTACATTGTCTCACCTGCTGGTGGATCGATGAAGTTTCTGAGACCAGATGATTAGTATGCGTGATGGTATACCGAGTCTCGATCAATGATCATGAGACGCGAGTATCCAAATGAGTTATCTCGACAAGAGCAACGGTAGCTAAAAGTACAACAGATGTGCGTTGGGGCGATGGGTAGCAAGTGGGGAACAAAGTTGAGGTATGCAAAAAGGCAAGAATGATGCGACGATGGCAAAGGCGTGATTGTGATCGAAGAGATTCACAACATGTCCTCCAGCTTGACAGGCATCTCATCGATCTGAGTGGAGTAAAACTGTTCGATATCCCTCAAGGTTCTGACGTCGTCCACGGTAACGAAATTGATAGCTACACCCTTCCTGCCGAACCTTCCACTTCGACCAATTCTGTGGATGTAATTTTCCCTGTTGGTAGGCAGATCATAGTTGATGACTAACGAGATGTTGGCGATATCGATACCTCTCGCCCATACATCCGTGGTGATCAACACCCTGGAGCTGCCCTGTCTGAACTCGGCCATAACTTCATCCCTTTCCTTTTGCTGCATCTCTCCGTGCATACTGCTCACCTGAAAGTTGTTCTCTTTCATTTTGGCCGAGAGCCAATCCACTTTGCGTCGCGTGTTGCAAAAGATGACGGCTTGTGTGATGGTGAGGGTGTCGTAGAGATCACAGAGGGTGTCGAACTTCCATTCTTCCTTTTCGACAGCGACGAAAAATTGTTTGATGCCTTCCAAAGTCAATTCGTCACGTTTGACTAGGATGCGGACGGGATCAGTCATGAACTTGGAGGTCATCTCGAGCACATCTTGCGGTAAAGTGGCCGAGAGGAGCACGACTTGGGTCGAAGGTGGCAGGTAACGGTAAACGTCGTAAATCTGATCCTTGAAGCCCATGTTGAGCAGTTCGTCAGATTCGTCAAGGATGAGCATCTTGATGTTTTTTGTGCGCAAATGTCGACGTCGAATCATGTCATAGACTCGACCGGGCGTACCAGAGACAATGTGTTGACCGTAGTCGAGTTTTCGAATGTCTTCGCCTACGCTGGTACCGCCAATGCATGCGTGACATTGAACGTTCAAGTAGTCTCCGAGAGCAAGAACGACCGACTGGATCTGAATGGCCAATTCGCGCGTTGGACTGAGTACCAGGGCTTGTGTTTCTCTGAGGGTTGTGTCGATAGATTGTAGCATCGAGATGCTGAACGTGGCGGTTTTGCCCGTTCCTGATTGAGCCTGTGCGATGACATCGCGACCTCGAATGATGGGCAGGATCGCTCGTTGCTGGATCGCCGAGGGTTTTTCAAAATTGTACGCATAGATGCCACGAAGCAGATCTTCCTTTAAACCCATGGCATCGAAAGTGGTTGCGACCTTGACGTGCTCAGAGCTTTCAAAGGCGAGCTTGCTGTCGCCTGCATTGATACCACCGGACATGGTTACGCTGAGATTTGCCGCAAGTGTGGCGCGATAAGCCAACGTAGATGTTGAGTGGTAGAGTGTGGGATGTGGATGTGAATGTGGATGTGGATGTGGATGATGGTGGTGGTGGTCAATGTGGAATGCCTTTGGGCGCAGTCTAGAGAGGCTTTCCAAAACTTCTTGGGCACGTGACTAAATTGGTGGCGAATTCGGATTACGGAAATTAGGGTTATGAAGGGCTTTGGGACGATGTCGTCTTGACCCTTGCACTTGTTCTTCTACCTCGTCCTCTCTTTATCATTGTCGATCTGCCTCTGGTACAGGATGGCCGACACGTCTCTCATAGAAGTGGCGCGACAAACACACGAGGAAGCGGAGCGATATCAACAAGCTCTCGTCGATCTTCTCGTTTCTTCCTCCTCCACGTCGTATGGCCTCACACACAAGGACAAACTGAAAAGGGCGCACGAGGCATCCGACTTGCTCGACCGTGTCACGTCTCGCTACCAATATCTCGATCGATTCTACACCGATGAGCACCAAGAACGCCAACGTGAGCTCGAGTCGCTCTCCTCCGCCCGCGCAGATGATGCATTGGGCGAATTTTACGAAAGACTAGCTCGCGTTCGCGAGTACCATGATAAATATCCTGGCGCGCTTCCTGACAGCTTCAACGTCGACTTTTCGTGGCTGCAATCAGGCTCGGCTGGTTCGGCAGACAAGCGCGAGTCATGGTCTGCAGCAGCGGCATACACAGATGCAGCGCAGCCCGACTTTGTTGAGCGTATGTTTTCAGGCGAAGAGATGGCCGGCAGATTCTTGGATCTGTACCTCCACCACGAAGCATATCTCAACCTAAAAGGTGTTAAGCGGATTTCGTATCTTGCATACATCGATGACTTTGATAAGCTTGCTGGACCTTGTTCGCCTATTCCCAACCACGCAAAGAAAGCAGACGGATACCGCGCATATCTGGTAAATTTGCGCAGATATCTGGATGCTTTTCTACGCAAGACACAGCCACTGTCGGATGTCGATGTTCTGTCATCCAACGCCGTGGATGAATTCGAAGCAGCTTGGGAGCAGGGTCGGGTGGAATGGTGGGAAGAACAAGGCGCCGAAGTGTTTGGTGGTGCGCGAGGGCAGCTAAAAGGCTCATCGACGGCAGCGGCAGCAGCGGCCTCGCAGAGCAGCGAAGGTGGACAGGGGATTTGGTGCACAGCCTGTCAAAGATTCTACGCCAAGCAAACTGTATACGATGCTCATCTGAAATCGCCAAAACATCTCAAGGCGGCGGCTCGGCTAGCACAAGCCGAAGAGGACCGAGGCGAAACGAGCAGGCCTCGCAACGACCAGCAGATCGAAGCGGACAAGATCAAGATGCGCGTTCGGTCGAAAGCCATTGCTCGTGAGGAGGCCGTGATTCGAGCGCTGGCGACTCAACTCGCTGTGATCCGGGCGGACACAAAATCCAACGTGGAACGCAAAGCTGCCTTGACCGATCGAGAACGACAGGCCGAGGCGGAAGCCGCCGAAGAAGAATTGAACCGGATGTCTGCGCTCCATCCCACCTCTGGGCTAGACTCGAACGACGCCAACGACGCAATCGATCAAGGTGGCGATGACGATGGAGCATCGCGAGTGTATAATCCACTCAAACTTCCGCTCGGATGGGATGGCCGTCCAATTCCATTCTGGCTGTACAAGCTGCATGGTCTACGAAGCGAGTTCAAGTGCGAGATTTGCTCGGACCACGTCTATCATGGTCGCAAGAACTTTGAAAAACATTTCACCGAACCGAGGCATGCTTTTGGTATGAAGGCCTTGGGTCTGCCGAACACGGTGCAGTTTAGGGATGTGACGAGCATCGCGGATGCATTGGCGCTGGCGGACAAGTTGAGGAAGCAGGGCAAAATGGAGCAGTCGCAGGCAGGCGTCGATGCGCAGGAGGTGGAGGATGAGCATGGAAATACGTATACCAAAAAGACGTACGACTTGCTCAAAAGGCAGGGTCTTATTTGAAAACGCTACCGAAAAGAATGGTATACGTTTGATATGCATCGAGACTGAATTACCCTATGTGTGTGTGTGTGTGCGCGTGTATGTCGTTAGAGGCAGAAACATGCGTTTGCGCCGACCAAGCCCAAATCCTTGGTGAGCCTGGTCACGTTGATCTGAACTTGACCACGATGCGCAGCGGTAGCGGTAGCTTTCTGCGCTTCGGTTTTCAACCAGGCATTGACAGCGGTTTGCAAAGGCGATACTTTGAACGCATCGTCCTGCTGCGTTACTGCTGTTGCAGATGATGCAGCAGTGGCGGCGGCGTTTGCCTTTTTGGCACCACCGCTGGTGGAAGCGAAGAATTTCGAGATGGAGACAGGCTCGTCGATCCATTTCACCTTGTAGCCTCGAGTTGCCATGCCACCCGGGATGGCAGGTTGTGGAAGAATTGTGCCGTAGATGCTGACCGCACGCGTTGGTGATGTGACGAATTGCGAGGTTTGGGGTTGCGAGTCGGGCGTCGCTGCAGAAATGTCAGAGGCGAGAGAGCAAGTGCTCGAAAGCGAGCGCGTGAGACGCTTACCTCGGCTTAAAGGTGGAAGCGCGGCCTGGAGGACAGATTTGGCAGAGTGGGCAGTGACAGGCTTGACTTTTTCTTCTAGCATGGTTTTTGCAGTGGCCCAACTGAAGCGCACCAAGCCAGGCCAACCGAACACGGGATCGAGAGTGCGTTTGAGAAAGGCGACCGTGTTGGGATCCGCTGGATAGCCGCTGCCGAGCGCGCCCAAGTTGGACCACACATGGTCAGTGTCGCTGGAGAGCGCCAGATCGGGCTGAGATGGGGATTCTGCGTTGGGTTTCTTGGATTCGTTGGACGCGTCAGGGGAGCAAGATGGCTGGTTGGTGGCGTCGACCAACACTTTGGCCTGATGAGGTTTAGCGGCGTCAGTGGGCAGCGCAGGCAGTCTTTGCTGTTGCTGCTCGGCGTACCTCCATGCGTCAACGCAGCGGTCTCTGGTCACTTTGGCTGCGATACTGGCGGCACCTACGATGGGATAGATGGCATCTGCTTTGCTCGTCACTGTCCACTTTATATGCGAATGCCTTGGGAAATACGAGCTCAACAGCTTCGAGTAGCTCTTTGGATCTCCGACGGTATCCACGTAGATCTCGGTGAGATCGACGCCACTCTCGAGCACGCCGGCAATGAGCGAAACAGTGGCTTGACTGGACTGTGCATTGAGGTTGATGGGTCGACGACGAAGCATGCCGGCAGAAATGTCTTGGGGTGACATGACGCGAACTGCCCATCCAAGGTGAGAGTTCTGGTCGATGAGAGCCGAGAGCAGAGAATCTCTACGTTCGGCGGTAAGCGCTTTAGAATCTGCGAAACCTATTTGTTTGAGATCGTCTTGGTAAGATACGGGACAGTAGGCGATACCGTACACCAGAGGGCCAAGCACGGGACCTCGACCTGCTTCGTCGACACCCAAAACGCAGGGCACTTTGATGCTGGGGTTGCAAGGGTCAATCTTGCTGCATTCGGATGGGATTGGTGAGGCGTATGTGTAGGATTGCAAGATTGGAGCCACGGGCTCAGACGGGATAGGTGGGGGAGGCATCGCCGCCAATGAAGGAGCAGTCTCGTGCTCTTGGATTGCCATGATATCGTCATCGTCCACGTTGTCATCGTGAGCAAGGCGTGATGCCTTGTTGCTTTTGCTCTGTGCATGGTTAGCAAAAGCTTTCCTCTTGGGCGGCATTTTCAGACAGGTGATGTGGTGGTGGTTGCTTTGAAACCATCTAGTCGTCAGTGTAGATCGCAGTCACGAGAGTTGCACATTCTCGGTCACGTTTGGGTTGGCACTGCACTCGTGACTAAAAATGAACAACCATTTGGCATACGCGTTCCGCGTAAATGGATGGATTTGTGTTCACGTGATTCACGCTTGCGCTCGTTTCAACGGGAAGAAGGTGTTAGACCATGCTATGTTTCTGCCATGAATCGTCGATTGTCAGCCTGAATCGGGGACTGGGAATCGGCGCCTCCACTTGTGACTGCGAAAAAGTAACGGCAAAGGAAAATTGTTCACGATTCACAGATATTCACGATTCGTGATTCGTGATTCAGCCAAAGCAAAGTCACCAAGTCACAGTCAGTGAGTCGTGAGTCGGAGTTGAGCCTTCAGTCACGAGTCTCATCCGTGAGTCGTGAGTTTTGTGACTTGCGAGAACCAAAAAGCACGAATCGTGAATTTTGAATTTTTCTTGCTTGGTGATTGTGAATCACGAATGAATCGAGGTTACTATTCGTGAGTCCTTCTCAGACTGTACTCCTCCTTCCTCTCTTTCTCCTCTCCTCTCCTCGATCGACATTACTCGATTCACTCTGCGCTGCTCACCACTCTACCGTAGCAGCAAAGCGTCAGTATCATACCATTTGTCTCCGTTTCAAACATGGTGGCCACCTCAAAGAGGTCTGCAGCCTCTACTCAATCTTGCACCACTGCGCCTCGTCTTGCTTCGTCTTGCTCTTCAGCTTCCGTCGCTTCAACACCAGAACCAGCAGCATCTACGCTACCTGATCCAAAGACCCACCTTTCATCCTACCTTGAAAAGCTGCAGTCGGCCCTGCAACCACTCACGCGCAATGCAGCCGCTATCCCCAACCACGGTGACCTTGCCTTTCATCGAAGTATGGATCGCAAGCTCGCCAAAAAGCTCGACAGCGAGTCAGATCGAGTGCTCCACTCTATCTCACAGCTTGTAGGCTGGATCGCCTCAGATCCACGTGCCCCCACGATCCCTCTCGCAAATCGAGCCGCTTCCAGCTCCAACTCGAGCTCCCATTCGACTAACAGCCGCAACCCCAGTGTCGACGTCAACTTGCACCTTGCAGATGTTACCACCAACCAAAGCTTTGCGTCCAACCTCGGAGAGCTCGTGGATCATCTTCTGGAAAGTGCCGACACATGTCTCGACGAGTACACGGGCAAGCTTGCGCCACGCAAACTTGGATCAGCAGCAGAAGAGAATGCAGCCAGTGGCAACGCAGCTGGAGAAATCGGTACATCTAGTCGATTGCAAGCCATGACAGCCGTACAGAATGGCAAAGCGTTACCCAAGACCGGGAATCTTCCATCTTGGGTCTTGAATGCGCCCATCTCGCCACCGCAGAGACATTTCACCAGGAAACCGGATAACTCAGCAGATTCCATCTGGCTGCCCCACTTGAAGTATGGAAAGCCCAACGCAAAAGTTGCTCTTGGACACGTGCACCCGCCTCGCTTCAACGCGGATGGTACACCTATCCCGCGCGGTCCAAGAAGAGGCATGTACTGCGCCGAAGGTGATCCGCTCGATAATCCTTACCATCACGAGATCATGCACGCAGACCCGCCATCACATGCTCTCTCCAAACCCGACCCAGTCGCAAAAGACAATCCACCTCCCGCTCTCAATGAGAAAGACCCTTGGCTGTCAACAGACGCATGTCCCTTCCAATGGGTCTCGACCAAACAGCAGATCGAACAGCTTCGCGATCATCTCGATGAGCCACGCGTCAACGAGATTGCCATCGATCTCGAACACCACTCGTACCGCACCTATCAGGGAATTGTTTGCTTGATGCAGCTATCCACCCGTTGGGGTGACTGGATCATTGACACTCTGTCCGACGACGTACGTCAGCATGCCGAGCTTCTCAACTCGTCCTTCACCAACCCGGACAAGGTGAAAGTGCTCCACGGTGCCAACCACGACGTTCTCTGGCTGCAACGCGATCTCGGACTGTACCTTGTCAACCTGTTCGATACGTACCACGCCACCAACGTACTCATGTTCCCCAGTCACGGTCTCAACTATCTCATGGCGAGGTACTGCAACTTTGACGCGGACAAACGATACCAGCTGGCAGATTGGAGGATTCGTCCTCTCCCCAAAGAGATGCTCTACTATGCACGCAGCGATACGCACACGTTGCTGTTCATCTACGACAATCTGCGTCACGAGCTCATGGAAGCTGGAGGAATCGATGCGATCCGACAAGTTTTCATCCGGAGCAAACAGGTCGCCACGGCAACGTATGCTAAGGAACAGTGGGATACCGACGGTGAGACCAGAGAAGGCTGGCGTACCGTATGGCGCAAGTGGGGTGGTGAGGCTGCGTTGGGTACCGAGCACAGAAAAGAGGTGAGTCAGATGAAGAAGGAGGAGCGTCTGGTGAGGGCATTGCATAGATGGAGAGATACCGTGGCCAGGGAGGAGGATGAATCGCCCAGGTACATCTTGGGTGCCAACAACCTGATGATGCTCGCTGCGCGCGCACCTACCACAAAACAAGGTGTGCTGGCATGTATCCCACCCAACGCTACCGGCTTGAAAAAGAGGATTGATGAGCTTGCCAGCTTGATCATGGCTGAGGTTGCGGATTGGCAGAAGGATCAGCAAGCACGCCGCGACGAGAGCAAGCAGAGGTTGTCCGCTGCTTTGCTCAATAGCGACAACAAGCATGGCGAGCTCGACCAAGAGATGGACGCGGGAGAGGCTATTCGGCGAGATGCCGTTGTTAAGCCAGTTACCAACCAGCAAGATACGACCAAGACGAGCAACGTTGGAACTCTGCCGAGCATCTCGGCATGGAGCCGTGTCACAGGTGCCGATGAACAGGTCGACGTCTCGGTCTGGTCGGATGCTACCACCACTGGGGGATCTGCATCGGACCGGCGTGCTGTAGCGAGTCGCTTTGGTGGCGCCGTCAGATCGTTGGCATCCAACCTGTTTGGTCGATCTAACGCGTCTGCCACTCGCGCTGCTGCCGCGGTCTCGCACTCGAACCTAAGCTCGAGCTCTTCGAAACTGTTTGGCACGTCTGCGCCGTTGATCCGAGATCGAGATACGTGTTCAACGGCGCAAGTTGACTCGGTCAAGGCAGGTTTCATTGGTCAAGTCGAGGTGTTTCTTGGCAATCCGGTTTCGTCTGTGCCTGAGCGCGGCGATATCATGATGCAACCCGACAGCGTGGCGTTTGTACCGTCGGGCGATCGCGCGACATGCACTGCACGCGTCAACGCTTTCTGCTCAACAGAAGCATCACAGCGCGCACCGACGCCTGCCGAAGCAGCAGACGACGACGATGACGACGGATCATCGGAAAAAGATGACTACATCATTGTCTCGACCACGGCCAACTCGAAGAAAAGCAAGAACAAGCCGAATTCGAGCGCTTGCAAGCCAGAATCCACTGCACCGTCCAAGAAAGAGCTCAAGAAGAAACGCAAGGCCGAAGAAGCAGCAGGTGCATTAGCGACCGACTCGACCACGTCTGCACACACCAAGAAGAGGAAGGGCAAGTTCCAAGGCGAGTTTGATTTCTCTAGCACTCGCGACGCTTTGCAAGCGGCGGCGAGCGAGACCAAGCAGCATGGTGCATCGCCAAGCAACAAGCAAAGTGGCTCGAGCAGCAAACGCGATGGTAGCAAACCGCGGACCAAGGATCATGATGCGGCTGTGTTTAGACAACCCAGGGACAGGGCTCGACGCAAGACGGGGATGGGCAGCACTATGTAAGGCGTACATGGCGGTGTCACGAATTGAATAGTCTGGCTGGGTTTTCAGCATGTGTCCAGATGCGAGGCTGGTGTGCGACGTAATGATTGTTCGTATCACGCATCAGAAGGCTACAAATGAGGATCGAGGTGAGATGCACAGCATATCACGTACGGACTCGAGAAAGAAATCAAAGCGTGAAGCGATCAATGTGTGATATACAAGATAGAAGGCGTAATTGAGAACTGGATGGATCACGGGGCGGGGCAGTCGGGGATGATCAGGCCGGGCTTCAAGTTTTTGTTAGCGTCAAAGAGACCCCAGTGCGCCTCGACGCCGCCGTACAAGGCGTCCTTCCAGGGTTCGTCGAAAGCCTCAAAGATGAAGCTCGGTTGGAGGCCGGAGGTGGTGACGTTGGTGTTGGACTGGCAGACAAACGACTGCAGGAACGTGTTGAGCTCACTAACGCCGGCGGTGGCGGCCTGGTACGTGGCGAGACGCGTCTCGTTGGCTGCTGTCGGCCACCCTGCTTCGGCGACATACAAGGTGGGTCGGTTGGGCGCAAGCAGTGCACTGCTTGGCTCGTTGTGGTTCGTATAGTCGTACACCCACCCGGCAGCTTGATCAACAGGCAGACCACCAAACCAAGGATGCACGTTCGCCATGATGTAGTCGGCGCCTGTGGCCAGACGGGTGGTCACCATACTACCGGCATCCGCCGTTCCGATCGGGATGTATTTTGTCAGTCCCGGCACAGAGTTGACGGTGGTATTGACGGTAGCGATGTGCGACAGAAGAGTGGCTTCACTGCCACCATTGAGCAGATATTCATTGCCGACAGTGATGCCAGCAACATGGTCGGTGCCGTACTTTTTGAGCGCATCCACCACGTTGTCAATCTGCCTCTGCACGGTGAGCGCGTTATCGTCGATCCAGACCGCCAAGAACACGCTCATGTCGACCTTGGTCTGCTTGATGGCTTCGAGCACGAGCTGCGACGTCGAGCAGTCGCTTCCATACAGCCGAATGCGCGTCGTGAGCTGCGATAGCAGCTGGATGTCTTCGGTCACGTTGGCCTGTGTCGCGCCACAGCTCGGGTACTGTGCGTGAAAAGGCGTGTAGCAGATTCCGTACATGGATCGATGCAGTCGTGCATCTTTGGTAAAGATCGAAGCGTCGGATTTGTCCGAGCTCACCACGCCCGCGGTTGCGCTTCCACCGTTGGCACTGCTACCACCATTGGCCGAATACGAGGCGTCATCCACGATGGTTGAATTCGTGTTGTGACGCGTTGCAAAGAAGATGATGATGGCAAACACCATCGCTGCCGCCAACGAGGCTCCGACGATCAGCCACTTTTTCTGCCGAGCTGACGGCGCGAATCGAGCCCATCTGGACGCGCTACGAGGCTCCGCGAGGTTGTACGCTGAATCCGTGGCGGCGAAAACTGCCGACTTGCGATTAATGTAACGTTCTCGCGCCTGCGCCAAGGACAAGCGTGCACCATCGTGTTCCGCGTCGTAGAGCGCCCATGCGTCGGATGAGTCTCTGTGCGAGTAATACGTCGAGGCCGAATCGAGATCGTCGTACGCAGACGTTTTGTGGTAGAGTGAATCGTGGCTGTTGAAAGAGGGCAAGTACGTGCCGGCAAGCATCGAGTCCGGAGCAGACACCACCGAGCGAACAAAAGCTGATTGCGACAGCAAGCGCGACGGTGCCGAATGTAGTTCTTGCATCTCAGCCGCCGAGTCTGCGTGCTGGTGGTCCGCCGAGCATGACGGGTAGGGTGAGAGCGAGTGTGCAGTAGAGAGGTGGTGCGGAGCAGGTAGGCCAGTCTCATCGTAGTAGTCGAGCGTGTCCACGTCTAGATTGCCTTGAAGCGAAGTGTCATGCTGCGAAGACGACGCCGCCGAGGCTGATTGCCTGGCTTCACGATAAGGTGATGAGGTGGTGTAGCGCGTAGCCATCGTTGCAGCAAGTGCACTCTGCTAGATACTCGAAAGAAGAAGCGACGATGATGGAGATGATCGAGTAAGAACACGAGCGCTCAGTGTTGGATCTAAAGAGGTCGAGATGCGGACTTGATGTAAATCAAACGCCTAGTGGGTTCGCTCATAACCAGACAAGACCCACCAAGCAACGTTAGTCACGAGTGAGATTCGTGATTGGCAATAGCATCTAGCCTCTGTGCATCATTCACGATTGAGCGAGGGGGACCAAGTTTCAACCTGCCGCGACCCCTAAATCGTGACTGTGGCCTGCTGCACGACCGGAAAATAGACGCCGTTAGGAGAGGATGATGGGGGGCTGTAGATGCTCTTCTAACTTTTTTCCCTTTTTTCAGCGCCTTGGCCGTTAATCACGAATGCTGCTATCTTTCTCCTCTTCCTACTCAGTAAAGCTTGCTATCTTTCCAAAAGCATAGACGCTAGCTTGTTGCACTCCGACACTGCTGTGGTCTCGAGTAACGAGAGAGAGAGAGAGCGCTTCATGGACAGGCACAAGACAGCAGACACGAGGCACGAGGCACGAGGCACGAGACAGGGGCATTGTTTGACAGCGCCCAAAGTTGGCACACTTTCCTCTTTTGGAAGCCAACTTAGGGTTGTGAGCGCTGCCACACTCGTGGATGACTCTGCGACTCGTGACTGTAACTGCCGTGTTAGGTATAGCTAGCAGCCCCTGAGTTGCGCCGTTGAATTCACAAATCATGAATTCGTGATTCCGTGTTCATTTACGATTCACGATTTGAATCACCAACATACTGTATAATATACGAGCGTCGAGTTTCAACGTTTCACATTTCGTGTTCTTCTGTTGTTAACTTACGGATGTTTATCCTACACGCCATTTCGCGTATGCATCACGTGGAGGGTCGCAATTACACGTTAGGTAAGCATGACTGGGATGGAGTAGGAAGAATTCCAACCGTGATTCGTGAGTCTGTGAGTTGGCTGGATCAGCTTGGGCCGCTTTGCTGCCGTCAAATTTGAAAATTCACGGTTGTACCTCGTCGGATGATGTATCCCTCTTCGCTCTTGCTATCGTCATCTACTCATATCGCTCTACACAATGCTTCGAGGATTGACAAGACAAGTGCAACGGGCGTCGGCGCTGCGTAGCGTCGCACACGAAGCAGCATCGTTTCGACAGCAACAGAGGCTCGTACAACCCTCCGGCTCGGTAGTGCGTACGTTGGCAACATCAACACGCGCCTTGAACAGCGCAAAGGACACATCAGCATCCACACAGCGAACCGAGTCGCAAGCTCCGCAAGCTTCGGAAGAGCCTACCTCTGAGCCTGCCCCGGCCGGCAGCAGCCATGTTTCTGACGCTCTTCATCCGGAGCTTTCTTCGCAATCCGATGCCGAGGCTTCCATTTCTACCACGAGTGCTGGTAGACCTGCTGCATCAACCAATCTGGACGACATTCTAGGCTCTGTCTCTGCTGTTTCGTCGCTTCCTGGCTCGGAACCAACCGGCTCGACCGAGTCGTCGACATCGTCTTTCCGGGAACGATCGTCACCTATCGTTCGTGGCTCCGGAGCTTCTCGCTACTCGCCCACGCTCTTCTCGTCTACGTCGGCACAACCTCACCGTCTGTTCATCAACTCTTCGCGCAACAACACTATCCTCACGCTCACCTCGCCGTCGGGCGACCCGCTGGCGTCCGCCTCGGGTGGGAGTGTGGGCTTCAAGAAATCGGCACGCTCGGGTTACGAAGCGGGCTATCGCGCCGCGTTCGCCATGTTTGGCAAAATCAACGAGTTCAAAGACGCTTGGAGGATGCAACACGTCGAAGTACTGTGGAACGGGTTTGGCCAAGGAAGGGAGGCTGTCTTCCGAGCTTTGTTGGCAGGAGAAGGTCAAGCAACCAAGGAACTCATCAGCAAGATGACCGATAAGACACCGATAAAGATCGGTGGTGTGAGACCCAAGAAGCGTAGGATGTTGTAGAAAGCCCAGCAGATCTATCCTCGACTTTGTCAAGCTCGGGTTGAGCGAGAAACGTATGGCTTTCATACACGATTACCGCTCAAACGTGCATGTCGCGGCCCACTCTACACCTTTGTACTTTTACCCCGCTTCACTGCACCTCGAAATCAGCATCTCGTTATCGCATGCTGAGCTTGCAAGTGTGTGCTGTCGCCTCGTGTCTCTCGTCAGAAGACGCTCGCTGGATCACAATCGCCAGATTCAAATCGAGCCAGTCGAGTGCGACTCTGTTCAGATTCCCACCTTCGCACCCAGCACCGATCGGGCAGCTACGTGCTACCACCCCGATTCTCAAAAAACACAAACACACACGCACAAGCCACAATAATCACGAAGTGTGAATCGGCGAATCACGTTGCTCCACCGCTCCTGCTCGTGCTCCTTGTTCCTCGCTCTCGGCTTGATCGACACTTTGCAGCGCTTTGCGATCGACGACTTTGTGCCACACAGCCATGTCGGGTCTGTATCCGATCGCGCTGGGTACAGCCACGTATCTCGGCTACTCGGGCTACCGCAAAGGGTCTCTATCGCTGGATGGAGCAATCAGCGCATCTGTGGTCGGGTACGCCTCGATGGCGAGCCCGTTCGTTGGATACGGATTGACGCTGATCACGTTCTACCTTGCTGGATCGAAAGCGACCAAGTTCAAAGCGCAGATCAAGGAGCAGCTTGAAAGTCATGCTAGCGATGCGCGCCGTGCGCCGGATCAGCGAGCTAGCAGGGATACGTCGTCAGGGAATCGATCGGCTGTGCAGGTGTTGTGTAACAGCGCAACTGCGGTGGTTGCGTGTGTTGCATTCCGAGTGCTGAACCGTGCAAACGACAAGGTAGATCCACTGTCGACGGCAAGCCTGACAGCGCTCGAGGTGGGGGTGCACACGTGCAACGTGACCAACTTGGCATTGACACTGATCGTAGCTGGACACTATGCCGCATGTATGGGCGATACGCTAGCGTCGGAGCTCGGGATCCTCTCGAAACACCCACCCCGGCTGGTCACCAACCCGCTCCGAAAAGTACCCAAGGGAACCAACGGCGCAATCTCCCCCCTCGGCCTAGCCGTCTCTGCGCTCGGTGGAACCCTGATCGGCTTGGTCACCTCAGCCTCACTCCTGATCCACCAACACTGGCATCGCTCGCGCTCGCTTTACGCTTTCAACGTACACGCCAAACTCATCGCCTTGCTCACAGCTGCAGGACTCACAGGCTCGCTCATCGACAGCCTCCTCGGTGCCACCCTCCAACAAACGCTGTACAATCGAGCCACCAACAAAGTGCTCGTCGGTCGTGTCACCAACCTACTCGATCCCAAAAAACAAGACCACCCCAACGCTCAATGCGACGTCGTCACAGGCTGGAATCTGCTCGATAACAATGCCGTCAACTTGGTCGCTTCCGCCACCACTGCGTTGGCAACTGCTTGGATCGGATGCAGCTTCTTCTAGCTTTGACCACCCCAAGCATCGTCCGTAAATGGCATGTTCTACAATTACAGTCCCAACAAGATCGCCACTGCTTCAGGACGCCGTTTGATCATCTGTTTTGTGCTCTCGTATCCATTCTGCGGCGATTCGATCGCCTCGACCAACCGAGCATACGATTCGGTGAGACGCTGCAGTGCCGTGATGTGCACCGTTTGTCGCGCTGTTGGACTTGCCAGAGCCTCTAATCCTTTAGGCGAAAGCAGATCGTCTTGCGTCAAACACTGGTCGAAGCGTGTCAGTGCTCGATTCATTTCGGCCTGTGTTGCTCCCGTTACGCTCGACAAGGCAACGCTGCCATCATTCTGTCCAGCCATGGCTGTGAGTACCGACGACAGTCCGGCTCGATCGAGCAACTGTTGTGAATGCAAATTAGTCACCTCGGCCAGTGTTGTTTCAAACGTAGATCGCATCTGGCCAGCTTTCCACTGCGCAAACGAATACGTATCGAGTGTCGACGTTAACGCCTCGAGACAGTTGCATGTGAACAGCAGAGACTCCCATCTGGCTGTTGCTTCGGTTCGCGATCGAGGCCGTTTAGCAATGTGAAGCGCTGCCAAGCGTCGGACCATGCTCACCAGCGGGTCAACGAGTTTGATGAGCACAAAGTCAAAGTTGGAAAGCGATGCCGCGGTGGATTCTTCTGTCGGCATGGTTCCTGGTGCTTCTGTCTCGGCCTGCGATGGACTCCAAGGTGCATCTTCGGCAAGAGATCGGGAGAACTCGCCAGTGAGTTCTTTCAACGTTCCAATCGTGGCCACAAGCGGTGGCGGGAGGCTGAGATCAGGTTCGGGTAGACCGTCATACCGGTCGATACCTCTACTCTGCCGTTCGACCGTTTCGGCGAAAGCGCTGACTGCGAGATCTGAGAGCTCGCCCAGCGTCCGACTCAAAGTAGCACGCGAACCGATCGTCTTTTGCATGGTAGAGCGGTAGAAGTGCACCAGATGCGCAAGCCGGTACGACGAGACACTGCCTTCCTGCGAACAAAGCGTTTGCTGGATACGAAGTCGCAGTGGGCGACAGCAGCCGTCAAGGTTGGAATTCAACACTTCGCGCACCAGTGCCTCTCCAGGACCTAGCTGCAACGATTCTGGATCAGCTCCGGTGAGATCCAACGAGCCTTCTAAGCCACGCCGTTTTTGACCGATGCGTCGACCGCCTTCTCCTTCCTTTTCGTTGAAGAGCGAGGTGAGGAATTCGCGCTCGGATGCAACCGTCTGATGAATCCAGGCGAGCATGTCGCCGACGTATCGTATCGGATCGTGTGCGTGCAACTCGATGGGACCGGGAAGGTAAGTGGGCGGACCTGCACCCATGGTGAGCGCAGCCATGAAAGCGTTGGCGAGGATGGAGCTACGCGTTTGGACAAGCGTGCTAAGTGCCGAGCGAAGCAGATCGTGGCGCGCGTGCTTGAGCCGATGTGTCGCTTCTCTCAGACTGGGCGAGACTTCCAATCCTTCTTTGACGGGTTGTCTGAACTCGAACGAGCACCACTTGTACAACTTCTGGTAGGCGTGATCCAGATCTTGAGCTGTTGATGACATAATGTCCATACCGGCGCGCGTGCCTCCACCTACACTAGCAGCCGCTGACATTGAGCTGGCGGAATTGGCGCCCGACGGGATGGACTCGGAGCCTTGCAAGAGCACCTGACACTCGCTACGAATCCGCTCGAGCTTGTCCATGGCGTGGAAAAGATGGTTGCTGACGCGAACCTCTCTCGAGTCAATGGATGCACGTTCCTGCTCGGATAGGGTGAAACGCGAGAGAAAGAGCTTGGCAACTTGAAGCTGGGTGAGTGCGGCAGCTCTTTGGCTTTCAAGACCTTCTGCATGCTCGACGAGGTAACGGCTGGAATCATGTGCTGCAGTGAGCTTGTGCTGGACAGCATCGCACGAGGAATGCATTGCGGCTACATCGTTTGAGAGCCGAACCAGACCGTGGTCGACGGTCCGAAGCACAGAGATGATGTCTTCAGTGGCAGTGAGCATGCGTTGTCGGACATCACTGTCGAGATCGCGCCTGGCTCGCGCAGTATCAACGAGTCGGAGAGGCGCCGTGGTTGACGCAGCTGACGTGTTTGCGCCTGAGCTGCCAGAGAAGATTTGATGATCGGTAAGAGTGGATTGAGTGGATGCGGCAGGGTACATGTGCGCGAGCGTGTCGAGTGCTTTGCAGATGTTGTTGGAATCGCGTGGAGCATGTAGTAAGACGGAGCGGACCCGGGCTGCAAGCGGTCGTGTGGAAGCTTGTGTTGACGAAGGGCCAGAACCGTCTAGCCTGGATGGCCCAGGTTGAGACGAGCCACGACTCGGCTGTACTGCCGCCATGATGCGGTAGATGCCGTACGTAGCTGATGGTAGGTGCGGACGAACAAGCAGCAAGCCGAGATGACCAAGCAACGGTCTGAGTTGTCAGGGTAGCTTTGCGTGGTGTGATTCACATTCGTGATTGCGGCCTGTGCTTGCCGATGGATGGCTGAATCGGGAGACTTGCCAAATTGCGATTCGCGATCAGATGGAAACGTGCAACGTGGGGCATGGAAATTCTTAGGATGTGTTACAGCGGCATTCGAACACTGGAAAAGAAAATTCCGGCGTGCAAACATGTCAACATTCACGATTCGTGATTCACAACGCGATTCACGATTCACGATTCGTGATTGTGTGGTTGTTGGCGGTCATGGTAGATCCCGTTTCGAGTTGGTGAATGTTGATTGGTTCTGACGAGCTGGTTCAGGGTCTATGGGGGAGAGTTTGATCACGCCATCGCATGGTGAATGTGATGCATGGATGCTGGGCCAATGGTGAAGCGTTCTGAACGGGTAAGGCGAGATGAGAACGTTTAGGGAGGTCCAAACTAGGATTGAATGCAGAAGCGTACCTAGGTCAAGTAGAGCTGTAACGAATCAGACGTGGTAGATTGAAGCAGGTGGCAAGAAAAGAGCCGGATGATCTGCGAGATTGCGGCGACAAAACGTTAGATGAGCAGCAGCCAACCACAACGTCGATCGTGTTCCTGAATGGCAGAGGCTAGAGGCCTCGAACAGATTCCAGATGAAACAGCAACCGAGCAACCGCGCAACCGCGTTGACATCTCGATGCGAGTCCGGATACCAGGCCGGATTACTAATCTCACAAGCACGACGAAGCATGGTGTGTGAGAAATCAACGTCGACGCGTTTAGCATGCTTGCTGACTCTGCTGTTCGAAGTGAATCTCACTTGCACAAGGCTCAGGAACGAGCGAGCGTCTTGGCTTGCACGCCATCCCATGTCTCATACATCACAGTACATCAGCGAAGAGTCAGAAATGACACAGTCGCCAGTAAAGGCAATCGTAAATGGTGCCACAGCCGAATTTAACCCTAAGCAGTCCGTGCGACGGCGGCGGCGGCGGCGGTGGCTGCTGCTGCTGCTGCTGCTGCTGTCAAATTATTTATTAATAGTAAAGTACCACTGACTGTTGACTTTCAGTTGTGTGTTGGAAACTGCGAGTTCGGAAGGGTTTCCAAAATTCGGCGGATTGACCGATGCAAAGAATGCAATGCATACACATGCAAGAAATTCGAAATCGCACGCGAAAAACGGTGAATCCAAAATTATCCAATCCAATCCGCTGGGCGACTTTTCTGCCACAAATCGAAGCGCTAGTTCGTAAGTGCTGCAAGGTGTCATTGAAAAGCCGACCTGACCTTGTGCCAGCAAGCCATGTATGTACAACTACAGTAAGCACTGCCTCTACCGGTGAGTACCGTGACATCTTTCCCAGGTGGTACCCTAACGATTATCTCGACCTGTCTGAAAGTGAGTGGTTCAGACGATGGATCGGAGACGAAGTGGCTGGGTCGAAACCATTGTAAGGTAGGCCGACACTGAACGTGATTCATGAATCGGCGGTCAAAGAGAAAAACAGAAACAGAAGCCTGTTCGAGCCATCGGTGCGGAGCGGGGCATAAATAATTTCAGTTGCATATCCGTTCGGAACACAGTGGTGCGAACCACAGGCTTGCGCTGATTCTTGATTGTGTGATCTACTTCACCGCTGGTTTGCCGTTCCAATGTGCGTAAGTGTGAGCAGAATCAACTCAAGGCCAACCCCAAATTTAACTTAGGCGAGGTCAATTGCATGCACACCGCAATTTCTTGGCGCGCTAGGCTTCTTTTGTTCCGCTTGCCAGGCATTCCACGCTGTGGTTGCACTGTAGCTGTCCCAGCTCGGCGCCTCTCGCGGTCGTTGGCTCTGATTCCAAACGCGGACGTCAATCACGAATGAAGCGTTGGGTGATTCATGAATTTTTTGGTTGCCTCCTATTCGTGTTTGGAGTTGCGGCCTCCTCGCACAACCCAATCTCCGTTCACAGTGCGTCGAGACACGAGGTCACGTCGGCCATACTGGCCGTACAGACGCCAAGTGCAAGTGGCAGAGTAGTTACGGAGCAGATTGGCAGACGGGCCGGTCAACTGGTCAAGCAGGACAAGCGCATTGGTGCATGCCATCCGAGCGTTACAGACCATGAGGAAGAGCAGCGACTTTGATACGACCTTGAAAGCGACAAGCCTTTCGGACCAACCGACATCCCCGAAGGCTATCATCACCGTAGGCGCCACTCATTCGACGTACGGTCACGTTGAGGTTGGGTGGCGATAACGGATAGCATCGCTTAGTTACGTCCACGGTGTGCTAGATGCTCAGATAAGGATGTGGGGGTAAAACCAAGTCAAGCAGCGCCAGGAACAACGCATCAACGCAAACCCGAGGCGAGTTATCCAAGACGGGCGAACCAAGACAGGCTGGATAAGATGCGAAGTGCAAAGATGCAAATATACTCACGCAGACGGTGAAGTTCCGCTTGAACTATTTCGTCGGCGACACCGGACAAGCGCCTTCCGACTTCGCTTCGTGTGGTCAGGCCCACAAGCCACGTTGGTTGTTCGCACACTCTCTTGCTTCGCCTGGCGTGATTGTCGACTTGGGAAAGGGGCATGTTCAAAACGCTTCGTAGCTGCACCGGCGGCGTCGCTAAGCCCTAAGTTAGACGTGCTAGCGTGACGAGTGCGTTGGCCTGCACACCGTCGGAAACAGGGCCGTAGCAATTGCATATGTCTTCAAGTCCAGGCACAGGAGCCCACAGACGATGCAGTGTCCCACAGTTCCTGTGACCACTCACCTGTCACCACCAAAGCACGAAAGCAAATTCCAATATCACACGATCAAATTCACTAACACCCTTTTTTTTTGTTTTTTTTTTTTTGTTTTTTTGAAAACCACCAACAATCACGAATCATGAATGTAACCGAATGCCGCCAAGCGAGAGACAGGCGGAGTGCATCTGTCAGCTGCAGCCACAAATGTCCAAGATGGAAAGGTGCGCGCACTTTGGCCGTCCGCCTCTTTCATTGATTGGGGATAGACGATTCGTGATCAACCGGTATGAACGAGGTCTCACGAATGACGCTTTTCTATCTGTTACCGTCGCTGCATGTTACAGTGCTCAAGTTGCTGAGTAGTTGCTTATCGGCGCATCCCGAACACGCTTGTTGTAGCTTGCTGCCAATCACATTCAAGATTGCCAGGCGAACCTGCTGACCACGGCTCTGATGTCTTTTCGAGCCAGATTCCGTGCCACTCTTATCGAGCAAGAGCGCGATTCTGAAGCATTCGTCATTCCGAGCTAGTCCGCTCTCGTGACTCGTGGGTGACCAGCGTGATGCCTCGCACTGTCAGCCATCCAAGCTTGAAATCAATCCGCTTCTCCGGATCAAGTGGGTTCCACTCGGAACCAAACAAAGCTGCGACCTTTTCAGTGTTTTCCACGTTCATGATTCGTCCCGAGTCGTACTGCGAATCATTCGTGATTGTATTGCATTCGTGATTGCAAATCGCCAATCACGAAGCCCCTTTTTCTTTCTTGCTTCTCTCTCCGCCTCGGGTTAGATTTATAGAAGCCCACTGGTCTCATCCTTCCTGCTTCCTGTCCACCCACCTCGATCCTCTCCTGTCCCGGATACCGTACCGTCCCATCCCTCCCCTTCCCTTCCCCTATCCTCGCGTTGACTGGTCATCATGCCCCTCGACATCCAGGACAACGCTATCGCTGGCCACGCAGAGGCTCAGCGCGACTTGTACGTCGCCGACATCAAGGCTCACGGTGGCAATGATCAAGACCATCCTGTTGCCCACCTCGAGACTGGCGTTCGCGTCAAGCCCGACGTCTCGGACGATGACTTTATTGCTCCCTCTGATGAGGATCTCGCCACCTTGCGACGTGTACCCGAGAAGCTCCCTTGGACCACCTACGCCATCGCTTTCTGCGAGCTGGCAGAGCGTTTCTCCTACTACGGCTGTGTCCAGGTCTTCCAGAACTTTATCCAGCAGCCTCGTCCCTCCAATAGCCGTGCCGGTGCCGGTGGTTCCAGCAACCAGTCTGGTGCTCTCGGCGAGGGTCAGCAGGCTGCTACTGGTCTCACCACCTTCAACACCTTCTGGGTCTACTGCATGCCCATTCTCGGTGCCTACCTCGCAGATACCCGCTGGGGCCGTTTCAAAACCATCTGCATCGCCGTTTTCATCGCCATGGTCGGCCACGTTCTTCTCATTGTCTCTTCGCTTCCCACCGTGCTCGACAACCAAGGTGGCGCCATGGCTTGCTTTGTCCTCGCCATCATCATCATGGGTGTCGGAACCGGCTGGTTCAAGTCGACCATCAGTCCTCTGATCGCAGAGCAGGTCAACGGTTCCAAGCAATCCGTTCAGACGCTCAAGACCGGTGAACGTGTCATTGTCGACCCTGTCTTGACCATCAGCCGCATCTTCATGTACTTTTACCTTTTTATCAACATTGGTGCGCTCGGCGGTCAACTCGGTATGTCGTTTTCCGAAAAGTACGTTGGCTTTTGGCTCGCCTACACCTTGCCCACCGTTGTCTTTGCTCTCTGCATCCCCGTGCTCGCCTTTGGTAGCAAATACTACGTCAAGACGCCTCCTTCCGGCTCGGTGCTCGCCGAGTGCATGCGCCTCTGGTCGTATGCCGCCAAGGGTCGTTGGACGCTCAACCCCATTCAGCTTGCCAAGAACATGCGTGCCGACGACTTTTGGGAGAACGTCAAGCCTTCCAAGCATTCTCCCGAGACCAAGCCCCGTTGGATGACCTTTGACGATGCCTGGGTCGACGAGGTGCGACGTGGTTTCAAGGCTTGCACCGTCTTCCTCTGGTTCCCGCTCTACTGGCTCACCTACAACCAGATCACCAACAACCTCGTCTCGCAGGCTGCCACCATGGAGGTGCACGGTCTTCCCAACGAGGTTGTCTCGAATCTGGACCCCTTCGCGCTCATCATCCTCATTCCCTTGTTTGACCTTTTCCTCTACCCCGCTCTCCGCAAGGCCGGTTTCAACTTTACGCCTCTCAAGAAGATCGCCCTCGGTTTCTTGACTGGTGCCCTCGCCATGGTGTGGGCCGCCGTCGTTCAGCACTACATTTACAAGAGGTCGCAATGCGGCAAGAACGCCTCGACCTGCTACGACATTAACGGTGATGGCTTTGCCGACCCTGGTGCCGATGGATCCGAGGAAAACGCCGTCTACATTCCTGCGCCTCTCAACGTGTGGATCCAATCGGGCTCCTACATTCTCATCGCCATTTCCGAGATTCTGGCGTCGATTACCGGTCTCGAGTACGCCTTTTCCAAGGCTCCCAAGTCGATGCGTTCGCTCGTCATGTCCATGTTTCTCTTCACCTCGGCTATCGCTGCCGCCCTGCAGCAAGCCTTCATCTCGCTCTCCGAGGACCCCAACCTGGTCTGGAGCTACACGGTGTTTGGCTGCCTCGCCTTTGTCGGCTTCATCGGCTTCTCGATTTCGTTCAGGAAGCTCGACTCACAGGAAGACGCGCTGAACCAGCTCGATGCCGGAACGGTCAACGCCACCGACAGCGCTATTACTTCGGAGCCTGGACAATCGGAGAAGGCGCTTGCCCCCTAACCGCGCGAAATCAAGTCACTTGTGTCTCTTTCTTTCTTGCGGTGATCCCTTTGTATTCGTGATTCTGTGTATTTTATGCATGCTGCTCTCGTCTCTTTGCTTTTCCTTGTCACATTGGGCTTGCTGCAACCAAAAACAAAATTGGATATACCTTTTTTTTTCTCTCTCTCTGCGCTCTCTTGAGCATGTGTTCGGTGAGGCACAAGTTTACGTGTTGAATCAAGAAGACAGCATCCATCGATGACCAGATGGCGTTGGTGGTGCGCGGTGCACCGTTGCTTTCGACTGGGCAAACAAGAGTTGGGCTGATTTGGACGATAGGTGCACGTGGCAAGTTTGCTAAGAGCGCCGGAAAGGAATGAGGATTAGTAGAGGTATCTGCAACAGGAGAGGGACGGCAAGAGCTGGTCGTGCACGCTGTCGAGCACCAAGCACCAAGTCTGAGTGACGAGATGGAATAGTTTTAGCTGTTACACCGGCAGTGCATGAGCGGTGTACCAGTTTTTAGAACGAGCTTTCTGCTTTCAGCTTCCAGCTTCCAGCTTGGTGCGTGATTTGTGATTTTTCGATGGAAAGGAAACACGAAAACTCAAAGACAGCGCCGACACTCACGACAGACGACTCACAAACTGCGACCCTTCCAGTCGTGAGTTGAGCATGCATGACTTCAACTGTAAGTGATTCGCCTATTGCAACGCAGTCACGAGTGTGCTTTCTTCCACTTTGCCCATTCACAATTTGCGTGACCGACGACGCACGGTGCCACAAACAGGAAAGTGTCGCGCTTCATGAGGTGGTGCGTGGTACACAAACCCGCAAAGTAACACTGATACGGTTGACACCCACCTTGATCACCCCCATCTCTCTCGACTCGACTCTCTCGATCCGTTGTTGCTCTCCATCGTTCTCATCTGGGCTGGTCCCAGCTTGAACATCGCCCCGCAAGAGCATGCAATCGTCGGCGTACAAGCCCAGCACGCCCGACTCGCGCACTCGCGCAAAGGTGCGTATCGAGGCTCTCAATTCGCCCTTGCGTCGGTCGAGCTCTTTGGGCCACACGCCAACATCGTCGATGCTCGGCTTTCCTATTCCGACTGACCTCCTGTTGGGTCTGCTACTCAACAAAACGCTGCTAGCATCAGCAGCTCTACTCGTATGCACCTGGCTCTCGTCCTCGCACAACGAGTCAATACACTCGCGAGTTTCTTCTTCTATAGACGAACCAGGCTCTGCGGCTTCGCGCGAACCCAACACAAGCAGCACCAGCTCCTGGGCAATCGCCACCTTTGTGTTTCTGATCGCAGCTGCAGTACAGGCGATTTGGTTCAAGGCATGGCAGTGGTTACCGGCAGTCAAACGTGTCGATAGGCGCAGGCTCTGCACGTTAGCCGCTATCAACTTTGCTCAGCTTCTCGTTTGGCTCATGGCTCTGCGCAAGCTCGATGCGGTCAACGTGATCATCTTTACCCAGTACTGCGAGATCTGGGCGGTGGACCTTGCAAAGAGCCTCAGTGGTCGCAGTTATGGCGGATACGCAACCCTTTTCGCTCTAGCCGTCTCGTTCCTCTCCTCCATCTCAAATGCTGCCGCACCAGCCACGGGCGCCATCAACTATTCGAGCCATATGCTGGAAATGTATGCCGACGTTGATCTGCCAGATAGTCTCAGAAGGAATAGACCCGCTGGACTCGCATCACCTTCGCAACTCCGAGCCACCTCTGCTGCGGTAGACGCATCGACGGCCAACTTGAGCGTCTTTGGCACGCTCATCGGTCACGCTTACCTTGTCATGTTTGCGCTTCTCACCATCGAAAGAGAGAGCGCACTGCTGAGTGCGAGCAGAGATACAGGCGGTCGAAGGAGGGCTGGCATTGTAGCCACCATTGTCGCTTCGGCGTTCACGCTGCCCGTATCGCTGCTGTTACGCCTGCTGGGATTCTCGACCTTTCCGGCGCTTTCATCGCTGGTACCCTCGGCTTCTAACAGCGGCGGCTCGGCAGGCTTTAGCCATTTGCCAGCGTACCTGGCCATCAGCTTTGGCTTCTTGATTCTCGACCCGCTCGTCAGCACTTCGATCGAGTCGCATGCTTCCACCAAGGACCGCGTGGCACATGGATGGCCAATTGCTGTGCTCGCCGCCTTTGGCATAGGTTTTGTCGGATTTGGCTACAAGCCAAGATGGTCGCAGCTCGCTGTTGCGCTGCTGGTAGGACAAGCGTTACGTAGCATCCTCAAAAATTCGCCGGATCACATCTCGTCTCGGTTTACCACATCCTCAACTAGCAAGGCCGATAACGCGCATGGCAGTGCGGTGGCTACAAGATCTTCCGATGTGTCGGCCGTACAGGAGCTTGTTGAATCGTTTCGATCGGGCGTGGCTGCGTGCAAAGGTACGGTCAAGATCATCATGGCCAATCCAGACTCGCGCAAAATCTTTCAATTCCTGCTGCTCAACCTTGCGTTTATGGGTGTGCAGCTGCTTTGGGGAGTTTGGACCAACAGTCTGGGCTTGATTAGCGATGCGATCCACATGTTTTTCGACTGTGCCGCCATCGGCATGGGTCTGTTTGCCAGCGTCATGGCCACCTGGCCCACCGACTCCACCTTCACCTACGGCTATGCCCGCGTGGAGACGCTCAGTGGATTTGCTAACGGCATCTTTTTGATTCTCATCTCCATCTTTATCGTGTTCGAAGCGGTGCAGCGCATCATCGAGCCGCCAGTGATGAACAACAACACGCAACTTCTGATCGTCAGCAGCATGGGTCTTGGCGTCAACCTGTTTGGAATGTGGGCGACCGGCGGTCATCATCATCACGGACATGGCCATGGACACGGCCATGGTCACGATCACGGTCACGGGCACGGGCACGGGCACGACCATGGGCATGGACATGGACATTCGCACAACATGATGGGGGTGTACCTGCACGTCATGGCGGATACGCTTGGCTCTGTAGGCGTCATTATCAGCACACTGCTCATTGGGCAGTTTGGGTGGACAGGGTTCGATCCGATCGCATCGCTGTTTATTGCATTCATGATCGTGGGCTCGGTGATTCCGCTCGTGCTCGAATCGGGAAGGATCTTATGTCTCGAAGTGGGCGAACATCGCGAGACAGAGATGATAGAGGCTCTGGATGAGCTTCGCACCCTTCACGGCGTGGTTTCGTACCACTCGCCCAGGTTTTGGCCAAAGGATGCCGAGACTCTGGTTGGCCTAATTCGCGTGCAGGTCGTGTGGCCTATCGCTGCAGTGGGAGAGGCGACTGCGCATCCGCATGACCACAGTCATCATCACAACCACGACCACAGCCACACCCACAATCACGACCATGACCATGGCTGTGATCGTGGCCATGGTCACGGGCACAGTCAGCGCTCCGATCACGCCAGTGAGCCAAGCAACGCATCAGCGACTCGCTCAGCATTGACGCCAGAAGCAATCGCAAAGAACGTCGAGAGCCTGCTTAAATCGCGCATTCACGGTCTAGAGAGCGTCGCAGTGCAGCTGGAAAAGGTGGGTCCCGACGCGGCTTCGCCCAACAGCGTGTTTGCAAGCACTCCCCTGTCGTCGTCGCCGTCTTACAGCAGCGCATATGACGCAAGCCCCACGACTGCACGCAGCAACACCGCATCCGCCACACTGTCTCCCATAACTGCACATCGTCCTTCGCACCACCATCACCACCATCACTAGTCATGCTGGACTGTGTATGATCATTCCAATTACTAAGTTCATTTCACTCACAACTCGTGCCTACTGTATTGGGTGCCTTGGCGAAAATCTCAATCACGAATAGAATCGTGAATAAATTTGTGACTCACGACTTGACGGTTCAGGGTTCACGGGTTTTGGATGAGAAATGTTAGATCGGTCAGCTTAGACTTGATTCCCGTCTACGTCATTGTGCAATCATGAATCGTGAAATGAGAATCACGTGAATGCTGGTCGCGAGTGCCACGTATGTGAAAACAAGTGGAGTGACGAGTCTCGTTCGTGATTGCTGTGTAGCAGCCCACAACGATCGTCTTGCGATTGTTTATGATTGGACGAGCTAGACGCCTGGAGAAACGTGTCTACACCTCGACAGATAGCGAGCACCAATCGACAAGTACCAAGCGAGACGTAGCGGTGATGTCGAACCAATACTCGTACGCAGCAGGAGGAGGTGGAGGGGGAGGGGGAGGGGGAGGTGGCGGCTATGGAGCACCGCCTGCTGGCCAGCACGGTGGTTATGGACAGCAGCAGTATGGAGGAGGAGGAGGATACGGTGCACCGCCTCAGCAGCAAGGCGCGTATGGCGGTGGATATGGTGGTGCGCCTCCTGCGGGTCAGCAGCAAGGCGGATATGGTGCGCCTGCTGGCGGCCATCAACAGGGCGGCTATGCAGGTGGTGGTCAGCAGTCGTCGTACGGTGGGGCTGCTCAAGGATACGGTCGTCCTCAGGTGTTCAATGCGTCGACCGGACCTCCTCCAGGAGCGGACCCGCAGCTGTGGCAGTGGTTCATTGCAGTCGACCGAGATCACAGTGGCCAGATCAACGCGCAGGAGCTCAGCCAAGCACTGGTCAACGGAGACTGGACGCCGTTTGACCTGGACACGGTCAAGATGCTAATGAGCGTATTCGACGTCGACCGGAGCGGACAGATCAGCTTCAACGAATTCGCAGGCCTCTGGAAGTACATCCAAGATTGGCAGGGCGTCTTCCGTCACTTTGACCAGGATCGATCCGGATCCATCGACCAGAACGAACTGTCGAACGCTCTGCAATCGTTTGGCTACCGGCTTTCGCCCAAACTGCTGCACATTGTGACGCAAAAGTACAGTGAGTGCTGCCGCCGACGCTGGATCGTGCCACATCGAGACTTGCACGACTGACAAATTTGCTAACTCGTCCTCTCAGTCCTTTCTACTGCAGGTGGTATGGCTTCCTCAGGCGCACCTAGAGGCGGTGCACCAGGTATCACGTTTGACCGCTTCGTACGTGCATGTGTCGTCATCAAGACCCTCACCGAGTCGTTCCAACGCCAAGACACGAACCGGTCCGGTTGGGTGCAGATCAACTACGACACATTTATGGAAATGTGCCTTTCGGCGCCCTAAGATCCTCCACACGGTGTTGCATAGCACCGCTTGTTGCCCGCGCTTGTTGTATTGTTGTATTCGTATTGCTCCGTGATCTCTTGAAGCTTGTCTTGCGACGATTCAATTGGATTGACAGTCGTCAGTGTAGCCTTTCTTGACCACCATTTGTGATTCACGATTTTCACGCCGTTTTTCTCGTGTGTCTGCGAATATACTTGTGATTGGGGCAGCACCCGTTGGCGTTTCACTCGGCACGGGTCGCAATGCATCACGGTCACGCTGACAGTCAAGCGGGTCTGAAACTTGTTGGCCGCTTCGAGAATCGCATCCGTGCCCATCACAGATGACGAAGGAGCAGCGGTGGAACGCGTTCAGCCAGGTAACCTGTAGCAAGTCAAAAGTTCACAGTCGAGTTGTTCTTGTAGCTGTTGTGCGTCGATTTTCCGCTCCAAGTATTAATCGTGAATTTGCCAATCACGAATATTCACATAACTTATTCACGAAGTGACGGTTGATTTGACGCTCAACACTCACGAGTTGACGGTTATATCCGTCTTGAGTGACGAGTGTGCCTTCACTCTGTTGCAACACTCACGACTGCTTGTTGCTCAGCTTGCTCGGCTTGCTCATCCTCGAGACGCTCAGCTGGATTACTTGGCTTGGTCCGTCTTGTCTCATTGCACATCGTCGACACCATCCATCGCTTACGTAGTGGATGCGCCTGCCGAACCAGCTCGGGGTCCAGCGTTGCATCGTCACAAAGCGCAAGCATCCACGCCTCACGCCTCGCGCCTTTGGCTCGACGACCTTTTATCGGGTTCACGCTATTCTCGCGCAAAGTCAGCCCGACCAGCGCCTCTTAGCGCTTCTCGAGTAGCTTGCAGCGTCTTGATGGCTTGTTGGTAGCTTGAGCGTCGCCAGCGTGCTTTCGCTCTCGTCGGCAGAGCTTAAAGTGCGAATTGCGGCCTACATCTGCTCTCTCTTTCCTCTGTTCTCGGCGCACAGCATGGCCACCAGCCTATTGGCATCGCTCTTTGTAGCGTCCTCTTCGTCGAGCTCTGCTACTGACCCACCACCCCATAGTATCTCTGCCGGCGTGTCGCAAGACGAGACTCAGCTGCACAACCCCGCCGCTTTCGACCACCATGCTGCCATGCGCGACGCAGTTGTCTCGGACAAATCATCGACATCCGCACCGACAACACATGTGACGAGCACCAAAGACGTTCTATCTTGCCCTCCCAGCTCGTCGCCTCCCCTTGCGCCATCCGCTCTGCAGTCCTCCTCGATCGCACCCGTCCGCTCGCCGTCGACACACATGCCCTCGTCCTCGTCTAGCTCTGAAAATCCTCAGCCTTGCGCTTCGTCGCCAGCCACGCCTGCACTGGAACCTACGTCGATCGCCAGCCGTCCAGACTCGAGCTCGACACCGACAGTGCAACGCGCTTCGCGCCGACGAACCATGCCCGCGCGCCTTTCGCAAGTTTCCTCGCTCCTTGCCGGATCTAAGCTCGAAGAAGAGCTCATGCTTCTCGAAACGCCTTGTTCGCCCTCCATCTCTTCGTCTCATCACAACACAGCTCAGTCAGAAAGCAGGCACGATGCACCTGCACCGTCGCAACCTTCGCAAGCTTCGCACTCTTTGTCTCATCGCTTCTTCACCGCTTCCTCCATTGTTGTGCTTAGCTCGGATGCGAGCTTGCTCGCTCGCGCCGTGTACCCGACTATGCCGCCGTCGGCATCGCATTCGCATGTCAAGATCGAGTCTGAGCACGATCAAGTCGACGCTTCTGTACCGGCATCACCGAGCTCCGCGAACACGGCTGGCTTCCGCAGACCTTCAGCGCCATCGTCGTCCTCGTCTCTCGTATCAACGCTGGCAATCAAGCGACAACAGCTCATTGAAACGCCCGACTTCAAGCCGCGAGACGACACGCTCTACATGCCCAAGACGCGCGGCTTACGCTCCGAGACAATCGAAGACACCTCAGACGCTGCCTACGAGCGGCGCCATCGCAAGCCCGAGGCGGCCGAGAAGCGGCAGAGAAAGGCCGAGGTAGATCGGCTGTCCAGGGACCGACTTAAGCTGCTATCACGCATCGAGCAGCTCAAAAGTGTGGAAGCAAGACTGCTACAGCCGATCGTTGTCGCTCGTGACCAGGTGCGAGCCGAAGTCAAAGCTCCAACCGACGTGTCGCCGACAAAATCATTGAGCCAGCGCACAGAGGATGTGCGCCAGGAGCTGCTCGAAGATGCCTACGACACGTTGAAACGGTACGACCTACTGCTGTCCACCACGAGCGATGCCAAGCTCGCCTCGGCGCCTGCGCCGTCGACGTTGGCAACTAGGCCCGAATCGGCTATCGCACAGCACGATGCTTCGCGCAGCCAGTCGCCGAGGCTCAAGATCCGCATCAAGCCACGACGCGCCAGTCCACAGCCCAAGCCGACAGTGGCGTCAGACGAGAGCGATCCGTCGAGGAGGGTCAGCAGTCGGCAACCGAAACAGCGCATCGAGAGTCTGCCCACCCCGCTCACCGCAGCGGCTGTCGAGGCGGTCGAGGACGGAAGACGCAAACGACGTAGGCTATCAGCGACAAACTCGGCGTCGACCGTTGCACACGAGCATGTGCCGACCAGGGGATCACGTCGACGCGCCAGTCCCGAGGTGCGCGCCACGTTGAAGCGCAAGTCGACGCTCAACGAGCAGCCAGCGCAAGCCCCGTCGTCGAGGCGGCCACAGCGTGCTGCAGCTGCGGCTGCTGCAGTAGCTTCGGCGCTTCAACGGCAGTACGCAGAGCGGTCGTTCTCCGACCTCGACTACGAAGACGAGGAGGACGAGGAGGACGAGGAGGACGACGAAGATCAAGAGGTCGAGTCTGCTCTCAATGCCAGACTTGATGCATCAGCAAAGAGTCCAAGTCACACGGCTGGTTCAGCTGTGAAAACACGCGATCACCGATCGCACTCGGCGTCGTCGACAAGCTCAACATCGTCCGTCTCGTCGATGGCGTCTTCGCTCGGATACATGTATCCGACACACGCCGACACGGGCTCGCTCAAAGTATCGCAGTCGTTGGCCGAGATGCAGGCGTCGGATGCCGAGGCGTCGTCGGACTCCACGCTATCCGCCACAGACTTGTCACCCTCTGCGAACAAGAGGCTCAAACTCGTGCTTTCTCGATCGGCGGCCTTGACAGGCCGAGGCGCAGAAGAGGCAAAGTCGGTGCTCCAAGAAGCGCTATCTAGCGATACAGAACAGTCAATCGAAAAGCGTCGCGCATTGACCGAGAGCGAAGCGGAAAGCATCCTGGCAGCGTTTCTAGGTACCACAATGTTGGCCAAAAAGCACGCGGCGTCAGCGCACGGCGCCAACGACGAGCACGATGCGTCATCGAGCACAACCGACATGGCTGTGTCGAGCGCTGGGTCGAGCGCTCCACCTCTGCATCCCAGCGTACAGCCTACAGCGTCCAAACGCCGCTCCACTCGGCGCGACACAACGCAATCGTTCGGC
The DNA here is from genome assembly GCF_000328475.2 of Mycosarcoma maydis. Classification (NCBI taxonomy): domain Eukaryota; kingdom Fungi; phylum Basidiomycota; class Ustilaginomycetes; order Ustilaginales; genus Mycosarcoma; species Mycosarcoma maydis. The sequence continues at coordinate 458,249 of NC_026498.1, forward strand.
GAAAAACTGCCCGACCTGCTCACCAAACCGGCGCACTTTGATTTCTCCATCATGCGCTACTTGAGGTCCATCGACAAACCCACACACCATCACTGACTGGTCCATTCACGAATCAATGACGTCTGATGCAAATCCGGGTGATTAAGAATCCATGTGTGGACAGTGCACACGCCAGAGCATGAAGCGTGAAGCATGAATCTATCTAACGGCCCTGTTTCATGGCCCAGATCTCGAGCTTGCGCAGCAAACCCTTGAGGTTCCTGCCGCCCTTGTTCGAGTTGGCCTCGAGCCAGTGGTGCATTGCGTCGAGACACGATTCGAGACTCTCGAGGACGTGGTCGGTGTTGAGCGGCTCGTGTTGTGCGCTTGGGTTTAGACAGATGTCGAACAGGGTGTTCCAGAGGTGCGACTGCCAGTAGCGTTTCAGGGTGGCAGTGATTGTGTGTTTTTGCGACTGAGCATCGTGTTTGGTGTGCATATACCGACCGAAGAGCAAGCAGTGCGCTATCGCAGCGATCCCGAACCAGTCAGTCTCGAAGGTGAACGGCTGATGATTGCGCATCTGGAAGCAGTCCCTCTCGTCGGTTTGCCAGTCAGCGATGAATGTCTGCTCGCTCGCCTTGCCGAACGCACATAGATCGATCGCCCGACCGAAATCGATCAGCGTGAGACCCTTGCACGACCAGCCGGCCGAGCCGTCGCGCGAATACACGCCCGACCAGCTACTAGCACGCGAAACGTCGTCGAGTCGAAGCAGACAGTTGTCGATCTTCAAATCGCCATGGATAATGCCAGTGCGATGCAGACCTAGCACCACCCTCAGCAGCTCGGTTACGAAGAACATGGCGAGCACCTCCTCCAGGCCCGCATTGCCACTCGTCCCATCCGCACCAGCTGCAGCAACGCCCGCACTCACCGCGTGGTTGACCACATCCAACAGCGTCCCCTTTTCACCCACATCGAGCACCAAAAACGACGCATCCGAATAACAGTACAGTTTGCGCACGCGCACAATCGATCGCTGTACCGATGACGCCAAGCGCAAACGCAGCTCCGACAGAATGTGAAACTCCCACCGATTCGCCGGCGTTTCCACTTTGATGGCCAACTGCTTGCGCCGCTCCTCGTCATCCTCGTCATCCTCATCGTCCTCATCGTCCGACTCGGCGTCAGTCGTCGCTTCCGTCGAGCACAACGTCGCCGCACCGTCGACATCGTAGCCAAGCAACACAGCACCGTACCCTCCTTCGCCGAGCTTGCCTCGAATTTCAAATGTGTCGCCGCCAATTTTCACTTTGAACGCCGACGAGAGCATCCCTGTGCCGTGGAAGACGGTGCCGCCCATACTCTTGCGCGTCATCTGATTCGAAGCAAGGTTCGATTTGCACTTTTTTTCAAGCTCCGCGACAAGGCCGTCCGCCGTCTCGGTGGCCAGGCTGACAAAACCCGGCGTGCACTCGATCGGTGTCTCGAGGCGTGCCAGAATAGCGTTCAGAACCGTGGCGTCGACCGGCGAGCATGGATTGGGTGGATTGAAATCTCGCACCTCGCCGCGCGTATTTTGTGGAGCAACCTGGCTTGAGTCCTGCATGACGAGCGAGTCTTCGAATCGTTCATGCAGCTCGCGTCGGTGTGGCGCGTCGTCTGCATCGCCACGCTCATGTGGAGCGTCGTCGTCTTCTTGGTCATCTTGGCGAGCAGCGCATCGTATCGTCATACCCTTGGTCAGTTCGAATGAGGCTTTGTTGTCAGCGTTCCACGCAGAGCGGTTCGCGTCCTCGCCCAAAGTAGAGGCGAAGCTGCGTTCGTCGGAAGGCTCCGAGTCATCGACCGAAGCATCCTCGAGTCGGCGAGCAGACGCGATACGACCTGCTGTCAGAATGACACCGGAAGCGTTGCCTTCATCATCATCGTCGTCGTCGTCCTTGTCCTCATCGTCTCGATCAGTTGGACGCCAAGACTTAAGTGCAGGGCCGATCGCAGAGCGTGTCGCGGTGCCAGGGGTGCGTGCATTCGTGTAGCGCGTGAACTCGTAGGTGGCCTCGGTGATCGGAGTGAGCGGTTGGAATTGCGGTCGGAAGAGGTGCTCATTGCCTTCGTAACCGGCGATTTGGCCGTCGACGAGCTCGCCATTCTCGTCGACTGCAAACTCATTCCGCTTGTCCTCGTCTTCATCCTCTTCTTCCTCTTCCGTCATTGGCTCAATCCAGCGTCGGCTTGCAGACTGCCGGTTGGAAGGCATCGGTGTGGCCGGCACAGGCGCAGCTGCCGAGACAGCATCCTCGGATGGCGAACGCTCCGGTGAGCGAGGTCTAGAGACTTGCTCAGCTTGCTCCTGGGTTGATTTGACTGGAAGCTGCGATTGTGCCTGTTGGTCTTGGTCTCGATCGTCGTCATCGTCCTCTTCCATGTAGACGGGCTTGGAGCCGAGAGCGGCGAGCGAAGATTTGGACACCAGTGGCGTACGCATCGGAGTTGCGCCTCCTAGACCAAGTCGTGGTGCTAGTGCGCCAGGCGTGCGCATGGGCGTCGCTTGGACACCAGCGTTCTCGTCTTTGTGCGCGGTAAACTTGGCGAGGTGGTTGGGTCGTGACAAGGGAGTCGGTGTTGGCGGTACATCGGCAGATGAGCCGAGGCTGACACGCATGTGGCCATGCCTGGATGCACTCGCCAGAGGTGCAACAAAGTCGTCGTCCTCACTTTCGTCGTCGTCGTCATCATCGTCATCTTCACTGCTGTCTTGGTTCGAGTCGCTGTCGCCATTGAACATGTTTTCCACTTCGAGCACAGCAGCTTTGGTGACCAGGGTGGGGCTCATCCTGAGCTTGGTGGTGTTGTCACCATCGCGCTTCTTCTTCTTTTTGGCACCAGGTCGCAAGTTGAGTGCAACTGCGTTGGCGACTGAGTTGTCCGGATCAAAGACGTCTCTTGAGGGGAACATACCGGTAGTTTGATCGATATGGACCGTCTGGGTTGGCGTTGGCTCTACTGCGACCGGATCTTCGGGAAGCCAGCGACCGACGAGTTGATCGAGGAACGACCATGGATCTGAGGCAGTCGTGTGTGGCTCGGCGGCGTCTTGCCATCCTTCTGAGACGGCAGCAAAGCCTCGCCTCCTCGCGATAAGCTCTTCGAGCGTCAGTTCGAACTGCCATCCTCGTTGCATGTACACGCGTTTCTGAGCGCTGGACTGAAAGGATGGGTACATCTGGGCAACAGGAGCGGCATGCTTTTCGCGTTTGCCTCCAGCAGCAGCGACGGTGGCAGCGGCGTGGGACGTAGATTTGCTGGAAGATGTCGTGAGCTGTGAGGAGCGGGAGACTGTGGTCTTTGTGCGGTGTTTGTCGCTTGTGGAGGCGATGCTGGAAGCCGACACTTTGCGAGACAAGTGTGACTCGGTAGCGGCAGTGGTTGGTTGCAGGCTGACTGGATCAGGAATGAGCTTGGTGTCCTTGCCCCAGTACGCGAAAGGATTGCTTCGAAGGAGGTCAGTCTCACTTGACTGAGACTTGCGGCCAAGCCCAGTGGCGCCAGCAGCCAACTTGGCAGAATGGTCTTTTGGGCTAAGGACACCTGCAGGTTTTGGGGTGGCGGGCACCTCGTTGGTGTTGTCAGCGTCGTCGTCATCATTGTCATCATCGGAATCTCGGAAAACAGCTAAACCGGAACCTGGCTTCTTTGAGACACCACCTGAAGCACCAATCTTGAAGTTGGTATTGGCAGCCATGCGGTCGGCCTGGAGATTCTCCTGATTGCGGGAGGCAACGGTGCCAATGTCCTCCCAGCCTTTTGTGCTTGCGGCTTGAGGCTTGGATCGAGTGCTGTGTTGGTCATCTTGATCGTGAAAGACGTTGAGCTTGCGTCCGTTGTTGAGAGAAGGAGTGGGTGTAGTGGAACCGATGGCGCCGATGCTGGCACCAGCGCCTCGCAAGACGTTGGCCGAGTGGCTACGTGCAGGGCCAGTGGAGAGCTGCTTTTGGCCAAGCATGCTTCGACCGGCTGTGAGCATGGCAGCTTTGAGAGCATCTGCATAGGTGGTGATAATGGCCGAAGTGGACGAGGCGCTGGACTCGGCGAGGGCCTGTTGGGAGAGTAGTAGACGCGTCTTGTACTCTTCGTATCGACGTTTGATACGATCGATGGGGTTGGCTCTGCGGGCTATGCCAAGCTTGTACATGGCGTCGGCATCGTCGTACATCCTCTGTCCCTCGAGGACGACTGCAAGCTCTTCGTAGAGGCTGGCGAGCTTTGTGCCGATCTCGTTTGCGAGCAAAAAGTTGTATACGTCGCGCGCACATTCGACGTTCCTGGCATAGAGGATCCATAGACGGAGGTAGCGCGGGTCGTTTGTGTACTGCTCTGCGTCTCGGAAGTGACGAGTGGCACGCTCGAGGAGAGGGATGAGACCCGAGTCGTGGGTCTGACCGGATGGATAGTTGTCAATGCACCACTTTACGTATCTGGTCCACGCTTCCAACGGATCGTCCGAGTCGGCATTGTCGAGCGACGAGACGATTTGCTCGTGCTCGGCACGCTGCTGGGCGAGCAAAGCCTGTCGCTGCTTGTGCTGCATGTTGAGCGTGTTGGAGAGGGCGTGTGCAGACCTACCCTTGGCGAGCGGTTGTACATTTTCCTTTTGAGACTCGATCTTGTTGAAGTCGATGATCGGAGTGGAAGAGGTCTGCTCGATCTTGGAGCCGCCTGGTGTGCGAAGAGGTGTTTTGTGAGGCGTTGTGCCAAAGGCGTAGCTGTTGTGAGATGGTGTTGTGGGAGCCTTGCGAGGCGTGACAGCGGGCGGGCCCATCATGATGACGCGCGCGCGGTGAAACGGTACAAGTTGGAGTGAATCGAGACTGTTGGTGTCAGACGATGCGCGTGGGACATGAGCCTAAGTGACCGTGTTGTGGAAGCCAAGAGACGAGCATCGTATCAACGCCGAGCCATGGCGAACCACTTGAAGAGCCAACGCAACACCAACCACGAAACGATTGACGTCGCTGTTTCCAACGCATTCGTCATTCGTCATTCATCACCGTGCTGAGCTGCTGTCGTACTTCGCCACGCACAGATTCGAATTGAATTTCACGATTCACGACTCGAGACTCGTGACTCACGACTGTTTGTTTCCTGTTTGTTCGTGGTTCTGATTTTCACGTTCGTGGGTTGGTTCAGCTCCGCGTTCTCGTGTCTGTCACGTGCCCTTCTTTCCTCCACAAGCGGCATTTGTGTGATTCGTGGATTGTGTTTTGTGATTTGTGATTTGTGATTTGTGATTTGTGATTTCGTCCAACGCACACCACACCGCTCAACGCGACATGAGATTCGTGATTGTGATTGACCGTTGTGTGCCGTGTGCCGTGTACCGCGTACCCCAAGTGACAACTGGAGCAGCAAATCGTGAATCCCAACGCCTCGAACCACCAGCCAAACAGTTTCGCCAAATCTTCGCCAAATCTTCAACGCTGCTGGGAACATCGTGTTCGGTACCGTAAGCATTGCTTCTCCACAACGAGCGCGTCGACCAGCACATTCGTGATTGTGCATGTTGCATCAACTCGTTCGGTTTCCTGGCATATTGACGACGAGGCTGCTTGGCGTACGCTCGACCGCCGTGCTTTCACCTACCACCCTGGTTTGCAGCGCTTTCTCTACGGTGCATACAGCGTCTCGAACCAGCACATCCATCATGGCGCCCACAGCCCCGACGAGAACATCAGCGAGGCGTGCCTCGAGTCGTACGACCACCGATACTCGAGCCGCATCGCCTGGCGCATCGTCGATCCAGCCCAAACGCAAAGCCGTGCATCCTGTCTTGTCCGAACAAGCCGACGCAACGCAGATCGATTCCACCAGTACTGATGCTACAAGCCATGCACAAACCTTGACGCTCGCCAAAAAGCCACGCAAAAAGTCAGCGTCTGACTCAGATTCAGCCAGCGCTCCCAAGTCCCAAGACACAACTGCTGATCCGAGCTTGCCCAAGAACACACAAATGCCGGCTACCCTCTCGTTTGCTCGTCCAAGAGCGCCGGGTAGCCTTCGGATCACAGCGTGGAACATCACCAGTCTCAAATCCAGCGAGCCCAAGGGCATGTTGCGCTATCTGGAAGCAGAGGATGCCGACATTGCAGTTCTCTCCGAGACAAAGGTCAACGACGTACCCATGCATCCTGCTCTCACCAAAATATACAAGCATCAATACTGGGCTATCGGTAAGCAGAAGGGTTATGCCGGGCTTGCCATCCTCTCCAAGATCCAACCCATCAAGGCCATCTATGGCCTACCCAGTCTCAAGGATCAAGATACCAAGGGCCGCATCGGTAGGTCAATTCTATGCACAACTCTGTTCGCCGCTGCAAGTTCTTCGCTCACTCTTTCTCACTCTTTCTTGCTTGTCTTGTCCATCTCAGTCACACTGGAATTTGAAAATAGCTTCTTAGTCGGAACGTACGCTGTCAATGCAGGC
>NC_026498.1:464814-468061 GCF_000328475.2 Mycosarcoma maydis
TCTAGCAGAGCTAGATGCTCAAAAACCGATCATCTGGTGCGGCGACCTCAACGTTGTTCAGGACGAACGGGACTTGGCCGCTGCCTCCAAGAAGTGGAACAAGAGTCCCGGCTACACAGCGATCGAGTGCGACGCGCACCGTCAACTCCTACAGGGAACCGCCACTCCGACATCAAAGCCGCTTGTCGATGTCTGGAGGCAGCAGCACCCAGATGCCATTGGTCACTACACCTTCTATGGCTGGCGGGGCTTTTGCCGATCCAAAGGCATCGGCTGGCGACTCGATTCTTTCATTCTTTCCGAACGCATCGCACCCAAGGCTCTCGAGTGTGAGATCAGACACGAATGCTACGGTGCCAGTGACCATGTTCCGATCTACTGTGATATTCAAGGTCCCCTTTAGAACATCGTCTCGCAGTCTAAAATCCCGTGTGCTGTGCTGACTGATGCCGCCAAGTTGCCACCGAGCCTGAACAAGATTCAATGCAATGGGCCGTCCTTGCGTCTTGTGCTGTCGTTGCTCTTCTGTGAGCAGTTGCCGATATCGGGAGTTGACCTCATCTGATTCGCTCGCTCTCCAAGCCTTGTACGAATCCAGCTCACTGCTCCATCCTGTGAGCCTCACAAGTCCACTCACTCGCTTAATCACGCCTGCATCGCGCTCCAAGCCCCCCCTGGATCTTAGGAGATCATTTTCGCCTACTATCTCTGCAACTGTCAAGGGCTCTGTACCTTTGCCAGGATCGCCATCAATCGAGAAGGAAAGGCTGGCTTGGTTGCAGCTGCTGAGCACAGGCACGAGACATGCGTGTAACCACCAGTGTAGTACATGCTGCCACCTACAAACACAAAGTAGTCAATGTAGCGTCTCATCAAGTGAATAAGCTCTTGCTTGACAGAGCCAGGCACTGAGGCACTTTGATCAATTCGTGTGCAAGCTTTGCACCACATTCACGATTCGTGATTCGTGATTCGCGATTCGCGTTGACCATGGGCCAGGTTTTGTTATGTCACATTGGTCAGCTGTAACACGATGGAAAAACAAATTGCTCAGGTCACGTGCTGCACACATTTGCCAGATTCGTTCCAAGTTATTCACGATTCGTGATTCGTGATTGCTTCGAGTTCTTCCCGACTTTGTCAGAGTGACTTTGGATTCGTGGATATGGTCACAGCTTTTACACTGTCCTTCCAAACGACCATCAAAACAGCACTCCTTTACGACATTTTACCGAACGAGAATGACTTGGACTTGCAGAGTCAATGCTCGATCTCTGGCGCGAGGCTTTGCTTCGAGTGCAAGGACGCTAGCCGAGCCGGCAATAACCGGAAGCTCACCAACTCCATCATCGCGTCCTCGATCAAACCACCAGTCGCAGCGTTCCACCCAGTCCAACGGTGGCACGGCTTCAGACCGTATTCGTGCTGGCCAACGTGACCGTAGCCTCTCACAGCAAGGCGGCCACACGGGCAACAGTAACAAGAACAACAACAGTCGCAGCAGCAACCGCAGCAGCAACAACAACAACAATAGGAATGCGGGCGGAGATCGACGCCACAAGCGACTGCCCTCGGTCTTTGATGCGGCTTCTGCAACTGCTCAAGCTCGCGCCAGTAGGCCTGCCAATCAAAAGAGCCTGATGCACGCCTCGCCAAAAAAGATGCCGGCTCCTCTACCGAAGACCGATTGGAACAGCCCGCTTTTCTCTAGACCTGGCTTTGAGCGATTGCTTGCGTCCGCCCCACGTCCTTCTTCGGTCTTTGTGCCCAATCTTGCGGCTGCCGCATCATCTGCACCGGCATCGGCACCGGCAGCGGGAGGCAAGGGTAAGGGGAAAGGTGCTGCAGCTCCTGTCAAGGGCGCCAACACCAAACTCAACCTTCCCGGGATCAAGTCTGCGAACAACGCGCTCAAGCTGCACATTCTACCTGGCGGACGCATGGTGCTCGGCCCGCTCAACGAGCCTACCGGCGTAGCAGCTGGTATGCTGTCTCAGAGTCGCGTAGCGCTTGAGCGATCGTCGGATGTCAAGGCCACTGATGACAAGTCGCTGGCAGAAGAGCTCAAGGCGGCCAGGATCGCGCTTCAGAACGAGCAGATAGGAGGCTCGTACGAGCGATTCGAGCCACACGCTATTCTCAAGTCGATCGGCATTCAGCCGAATGCTCCGCTCGTATCGGCCGACAGCAACCCACTTGTGGCTGCCGTGCAAGCGCTCGCACTCAATGCCGATCTCGCTCCTCAAGCCAAACGCTTCGTCGCCAAAACCATCGCAGATCGAATTAGCTGCTGAATCATGCGCAATGTATCCGCATCTTGATCAATGTGTCGACACCTTTCTCAGACGTTGGAAACTCTCGCAAATGCCAGCATAAGCAGACCAGTAGGTGTCGATTCGTCTTTGTGCCAGTGTTGTTCGAGTGGGCTCGATCGAAGTGTGACAGGCAATCTGCTCGATGAAGAAGAGAAAAAGGATGCAAAGGCGAAACGTAAAGTACATGTGATTCAAGCCGACTGCTGCTAGCCGCTTGGCGCTGTCATTTGAGAGCCGAAGACAAGTCCCTGGCTTTGCATCCGCCCGGCAGCAGGAACTCAAACTGTTTCTGATGGTCGATCAGTCCCCTGGGCAAATTGGCAGTGCTGTTGCTCTTGACCTCTCCGTTCCAGCGGTACAGCAGCTCGCTCCACGTGTAGGCTTCCGGCAGCATGTCAAACAGATCCGTGCCTTGACAGATCTTGTCCAGGATGGCTTTTGGCTGCAAAAGTTGACGCCAATGCCGATTGCCAAACAGACGGTCGCTGTGACTGTAGGATTGCATCTTGAACTGATAGTCCGAGATACGGTTGAAGCAAGATGAGCAATGCCAGCCAGCGTCGAGCAGGATGCGCTCGCTGCTCTTGCCGTGGTTGTAGCCAGTGTTTGTAGATGACCAGGCGTGTACCTGTGTTCTCCACGATTTGGCCGTCGTCTGGAATTCAAACGAGTAGACGTACGACTTGAGCGACAAATGCAACGGCAGCGGGGCCTGGCAGGACGAGAGCAACTGTACAGCACCGAGCGAGGGCAGTTCGTCAACGTCAGACATAATGATCAAGCTGTTTTCTGGTGGCTGGACGTGAGTTCGTAGCACGTCTGTGACATGTCGTCGTTGCTCGCCTTTCATCGCAAGGGTCCTTTCACAGCAAGCAGCGCTCTGCCAGTGATGGTAAAATAGCGAATCTGTCATGATACTTTGCGTATCTACT
>NC_026498.1:468161-470505 GCF_000328475.2 Mycosarcoma maydis
AAGAGAAAGACAACGGTCAAGACGAAGCACGCCAAGCTGAAGAGCAAATATCTGCGACGCAGTGGATTGGACATGATGGTGTGCAGCGATTGATCATGATGGCGCCGACACACAACACGCCTTGGTGGGTGTTGGTCGACATGATCTGCCCAAGGACCTGCCTGGTACATACACCTGGATTTTCTTAGACGGACAGACATTCACACGATTCTTGACAAAGCGCATTTTATCCCAATTTTATTTCGCCACGCTGCAAACGCCTCCTGGGTCCATACGTGATTTCGGATCACGTTAGGCTCGCTTCAAGCGTCCCCAAGTGCAAACGTCAGCAAAGTGCCGCTCATCACGAATCGTGAATCGTGAATCTTGGTGCTTGGCTCCGTTGGAACGCTCGTCGTTTTTGGCGCAGCTCGGTTGGGCGGTCTGGCGCTTCCTCGTAGGCACACTTGTGACTTCAGCCGCCAGTGCATGACTGAGTGTAACGGTGCACCGTGCACGGTATGGCCGTAGACCACACAGTTGGAGATTACAACTCAAGTCCGATTGGTAGTCTCCTTTTGGTATGGCGGTTTAGCTCAAAGTCACGCAGGGAACGTCAACAACGACCATGACGCACGACGCCTGCGCACAATTGTGTCCCGAGTACGTCCTAACATTCTGCAAGTTGGCTCGTGGCTCGTGGCTTCCTTTTTCGCAACCCCGCAGCCCCTGACGCAGCCCCCAAGTCGTGAGTCTCTCTACTCGTCCATCCTTTTCTCAACCCAGTCGGTACCTTTTTTGTCATCTTGTGCCAATGAGCGTACAGGTATGACACGTAGGCTTTGTCAAAAGAATACCTGACTGTCTGCAGAACTTCTAGCACGTATACGTCAAAAGAATACCTGACTGTCTGCAGAACTTCTAGCACGTATACGAATGGCATGCAGGAATCCACCGTGGGCCGCATCAGGAAAAGGTCCCATCACGCCGTGTGTGAATGAATTTCAGCGCCCAAGAACAAGTGGCCCGGCTTATCGCAAATGTAGCATGGATGAGACCCGTTGGATTTCCTGCTGGCGGCAGCCGATGTCGTGGGCTTGGGGGTTTTCGAATCGCCTCAGCCGTCCATCCTCTGAGTGCAGCTGTCGGACTGCGGCATCCAACATCTGGCTGCCGGCATCGTCCTTGTCAATGCTGTCGGTTTTGATAATGACCGACCAGTTAAGAACGTACCTGATCAGCCCTAACTCATCCTGCACTTTATGTGGAGCGGAAAGATGTAAGTTCTACCATGTATGACAACCTCAGGTGGGCGCTGAGGAACGCTTCTGACCTTTGCAACTCGACACAAGCCTGGACGACCGTGCTTCTACAACCTAGGTCGCCTACTTGCTCGCCTACGCATTCCGCGGCCTTGTGAGGGCAACTCATGTCCTCGGACGCCATGTTGACCAAGCTGCGCTTCGGCGTTGTGTGCTGAGCAGACACGTTCTGGCACTCGGCAACCTACTGCGCTTCTACCTTTTGCAAAACTGCCTCCTTTCCCAAGACGCACTTGGCTACTTGCTCGAGTTCAGGCTGCTGTCAGGCGCACAGCTCGACAAGCTTAGACAGAGCGCAGCTTGACTGCTCTCTGAATCCAATAGAATCGGACGCACTCGATTTGGTTGAGAGCTTCGACATGGTCGATTCGTATTGGTATCTCTGTTCGCCTTTGGATAGCAGCGACGGTCGCGCTTACGAGACAATGATCGAGTGGATGAAGGTCGAGCCACTCAACCACACGGGAGAACGAGGAGCCCGGGACGAGAAAGGCGTGGTCAAGGGATGTACGGACGGCACTGGTCTCTTGATTCGCGGAGAAGCAGTGCCATTCACTGAACGGGCGAGGTTGTGAACTTCCACAATCACGATCCAAAGTCCACGATGTGAAGGGCACAAGGTGAAACCCACAATGAAAAGTCCCCCTTGTTATTACCTCGTCGCTTGTGGAATGAGACAGGTTTTTGCTGCAGCCCAAATACCACGTAGCCGAAAGTGTTGCGATCTTTGAGCCGTGCGAATAGATGGCGCCACCACAAAGCCTTGCTGGGCCGGCCTACATTGCGCTGCAGGCGGCTCAAAACCCCACCTCTGTCTCCCCTTTCAGGGACACAGTGGGTCATTCCATTCAGGGAGTATAACAATTCACGGCCCCTCTCAGGTCTGGGTCTTGTAATTGGAATGAGTACATTTCAACTCTCTTAACGAGGAACGATGAGAGGACAATTTTGGTCCAGTCCAGGTATAGCTCACCTATTGTTTCCAAGCTTCGAAAAGCATGCAAAGCACTATGACAGTGTTCACATGGATGTGTAGTGTGCAC